>NC_092562.1:17329401-17389090 GCF_037975245.1 Apostichopus japonicus
GTAAAAGATCGGCAAAAGACGTCATCACCCGGGGTTCGAACCAGGGATGCAAAAGAGAGTCTCGATCATCAGCTCGTACAGTGCGCCAAGCCATCGCGCCACTGTTTGGACTGAGATATTAGGTGGATTAACTAATACTTACAGCTCCCCGTGTAGGCACTTGCTGTAAAAGATCGGCAAAAGACGTCATCACCCGGGGTTCGAACCAGGGATGCAAAAGAGAGTCTCGATCATCAGCTCGTACAGTGCGCCAAGCCATCGCGCCACTGTTTGGACTGAGATATTAGGTGGATTAACTAATACTTACAGCTCCCCGTGTAGGCACTTGCTGTAAAAGATCGGCAAAAGACGTCATCACCCGGGGTTCGAACCAGGGATGCAAAAGAGAGTCTCGATCATCAGCTCGTACAGTGCGCCAAGCCATCGCGCCACTGTTTGGACTGAGATATTAGGTGGATTAACTAATACTTACAGCTCCCCGTGTAGGCACTTGCTGTAAAAGATCGGCAAAAGACGTCATCACCCGGGGTTCGAACCAGGGATGCAAAAGAGAGTCTCGATCATCAGCTCGTACAGTGCGCCAAGCCATCGCGCCACTGTTTGGACTGAGATATTAGGTGGATTAACTAATACTTACAGCTCCCCGTGTAGGCACTTGCTGTAAAAGATCGGCAAAAGACGTCATCACCCGGGGTTCGAACCAGGGATGCAAAAGAGAGTCTCGATCATCAGCTCGTACAGTGCGCCAAGCCATCGCGCCACTGTTTGGACTGAGATATTAGGTGGATTAACTAATACTTACAGAGCTCCCGTGTAGGCACTTGCTGTAAAAGATCGGCAAAAGACGTCATCACCCGGGGTTCGAACCAGGGATGCAAAAGAGAGTCTCGATCATCAGCTCGTACAGTGCGCCAAGCCATCGCGCCACTGTTTGGACTGAGATATTAGGTGGATTAACTAATACTTACAGCTCCCCGTGTAGGCACTTGCTGTAAAAGATCGGCAAAAGACGTCATCACCCGGGGTTCGAACCAGGGATGCAAAAGAGAGTCTCGATCATCAGCTCGTACAGTGCGCCAAGCCATCGCGCCACTGTTTGGACTGAGATATTAGGTGGATTAACTAATACTTACAGCTCCCCGTGTAGGCACTTGCTGTAAAAGATCGGCAAAAGACGTCATCACCCGGGGTTCGAACCAGGGATGCAAAAGAGAGTCTCGATCATCAGCTCGTACAGTGCGCCAAGCCATCGCGCCACTGTTTGGACTGAGATATTAGGTGGATTAACTAATACTTACAGCTCCCCGTGTAGGCACTTGCTGTAAAAGATCGGCAAAAGACGTCATCACCCGGGGTTCGAACCAGGGATGCAAAAGAGAGTCTCGATCATCAGCTCGTACAGTGCGCCAAGCCATCGCGCCACTGTTTGGACTGAGATATTAGGTGGATTAACTAATACTTACAGCTCCCCGTGTAGGCACTTGCTGTAAAAGATCGGCAAAAGACGTCATCACCCGGGGTTCGAACCAGGGATGCAAAAGAGAGTCTCGATCATCAGCTCGTACAGTGCGCCAAGCCATCGCGCCACTGTTTGGACTGAGATATTAGGTGGATTAACTAATACTTACAGCTCCCCGTGTAGGCACTTGCTGTAAAAGATCGGCAAAAGACGTCATCACCCGGGGTTCGAACCAGGGATGCAAAAGAGAGTCTCGATCATCAGCTCGTACAGTGCGCCAAGCCATCGCGCCACTGTTTGGACTGAGATATTAGGTGGATTAACTAATACTTACAGCTCCCCGTGTAGGCACTTGCTGTAAAAGATCGGCAAAAGACGTCATCACCCGGGGTTCGAACCAGGGATGCAAAAGAGAGTCTCGATCATCAGCTCGTACAGTGCGCCAAGCCATCGCGCCACTGTTTGGACTGAGATATTAGGTGGATTAACTAATACTTACAGCTCCCCGTGTAGGCACTTGCTGTAAAAGATCGGCAAAAGACGTCATCACCCGGGGTTCGAACCAGGGATGCAAAAGAGAGTCTCGATCATCAGCTCGTACAGTGCGCCAAGCCATCGCGCCACTGTTTGGACTGAGATATTAGGTGGATTAACTAATACTTACAGCTCCCCGTGTAAGGCACATGCTGTAAAAGCTCGGCAAAAGACGTCATCACCCGGGGTTCGAACCAGGGATGCAAAAGAGAGTCTCGATCACCAGCTCGTACAGTGCGCCAAGCCATCGCGCCACTGTTTGGACTGAGATATTAGGTGGAGTTAACTAATACTTACAGCTCCCCGTGTAGGCACTTGCTGTAAAAGATCGGCAAAGACGTCATCACCGGGGTTCGAACCAGGGATGCAAAAGAGAGTCTCGATCACCAGCTCGTACAGTGCGCCAAGCCATCGCGCCACTGTTTGGACTGAGATATTAGGTGGATTAACTAATACTTACAGCTCCCCGTGTAGGCACTTGCTGTAAAAGATCGGCAAAGACGTCATCACACCCGGGGTTCGAACCAGGGATGCAAAAGAGAGTCTCGATCACCAGCTCGTACAGTGCGCCAAGCCATCGCGCCACTGTTTGGACTGAGATATTAGGTGGATTAACTAATACTTACCAGCTCCCCGTGTAGGCACTTGCTGTAAAAGATCGGCAAAAGACGTCATCACCCGGGGTTCGAACCAGGGATGCAAAAGAGTCTCGATCACCAGCTCGTACAGTGCGCCAAGCCATCGCGCCACTGTTTGGACTGAGATATTAGGTGGATTAACTAATACTTACAGCTCCCCGTGTAGGCACTTGCTGTAAAAGATCGGCAAAAGACGTCATCACCCGGGGTTCGAACCAGGGATGCAAAGAGAGTCTCGATCACCAGCTCGTACAGTGCGCCAAGCCATCGCGCCACTGTTTGGACTGAGATATTAGGTGGATTAACTAATACTTACAGCTCCCCGTGTAGGCACTTGCTGTAAAAGATCGGCCAAAAGACGTCATCACCCGGGGTTCGAACCAGGGATGCAAAAGAGAGTCTCGATCACCAGCTCGTACAGTGCGCCAAAGCCATCGCGCCACTGTTTGGACTGAGATATTAGGTGGATTAACTAATACTTACAGCTCCCCGTGTAGGCACTTGCTGTAAAAGATCGGCAAAAGACGTCATCACCCGGGGTTCGAACCAGGGATGCAAAAGAGAGTCTCGATCACCAGCTCGTACAGTGCGCCAAGCCATCGCGCCACTGTTTGGACTGAGATATTAGGTGGATTAACTAATACTTACAGCTCCCCGTGTAGGCACTTGCTGTAAAAGATCGGCAAAAGACGTCATCACCCGGGGTTCGAACCAGGGATGCAAAAGAGAGTCTCGATCACCAGCTCGTACAGTGCGCCAAGCCATCGCGCCACTGTTTGGACTGAGATATTAGGTGGATTAACTAATACTTACAGCTCCCCGTGTAGGCACTTGCTGTAAAGATCGGCAAAAGACGTCATCACCCGGGGGTTCGAACCAGGGATGCAAAAGAGAGTCTCGATCTCCAGCTCGTACAGTGCGCCAAGCCATCGCGCCACTGTTTGGACTGAGATATTAGGTGGATTAACTAATACTTACAGCTCCCCGTGTAGGCACTTGCTGTAAAAAGATCGGCAAAAGACGTCATCACCCGGGGTTCGAACCAGGGATGCAAAAGAGAGTCTCGATCATCAGCTCGTACAGTGCGCCAAGCCATCGCGCCACTGTTTGGACTGAGATATTAGGTGGATTAACTAATACTTACCAGCTCCCCGTGTAGGCACTTGCTGTAAAAGATCGGCAAAAGACGTCATCACCCGGGGTTCGAACCCAGGATGCAAAAGAGAGTCTCGATCATCAGCTCGTACAGTGCGCCAAGCCATCGCGCCACTGTTTGGACTGAGATATTAGGTGGATTAACTAATACTTACAGCTCCCCGTGTAGGCACTTGCTGTAAAAGATCGGCAAAAGACGTCATCACCCGGGGTTCGAACCAGGGATGCAAAGAGAGTCTCGATCATCAGCTCGTACAGTGCGCCAGCCATCGCGCCACTGTTTGGACTGAGATATTAGGTGGATTAACTAATACTTACAGCTCCCCGTGTAGGCACTTGCTGTAAAAGATCGGCAAAAGACGTCATCACCCGGGGTTCGAACCAGGGATGCAAAGAGAGTCTCGATCATCAGCTCGTACAGTGCGCCAAGCCATCGCGCCACTGTTTGGACTGAGATATAGGTGGATTAACTAATACTTACAGCTCCCCGTGTAGGCACTTGCTGTAAAAGATCGGCAAAAGACGTCATCACCCGGGGTTCGAACCAGGGATGCAAAAGAGAGTCTCGATCATCAGCTCGTACAGTGCGCCAAGCCATCGCGCCACTGTTTGGACTGAGATATTAGGTGGATTAACTAATACTTACAGCTCCCCGTGTAGGCACTTGCTGTAAAAGATCGGCAAAAGACGTCATCACCCGGGGTTCGAACCAGGGATGCAAAAGAGAGTCTCGATCATCAGCTCGTACAGTGCGCCAAGCCATCGCGCCACTGTTTGGACTGAGATATTAGGTGGATTAACTAATACTTACAGCTCCCCGTGTAGGCACTTGCTGTAAAAGATCGGCAAAAGACGTCATCACCCGGGGTTCGAACCAGGGATGCAAAAGAGAGTCTCGATCACCAGCTCGTACAGTGCGCCAAGCCATCGCGCCACTGTTTGGACTGAGATATTAGGTGGATTAACTAATACTTACAGCTCCCCGTGTAGGCACTTGCTGTAAAAGATCGGCAAAAGACGTCATCACCGGGGTTCGAACCAGGGATGCAAACAGAGAGTCTCGAATCACCAGCTCGTACAGTGCGCCAAGCCATCGCGCCACTGTTTGGACTGAGATATTAGGTGGATTAACTAATACTTACAGCTCCCCGTGTAGGCACTTGCTGTAAAAGATCGGCAAAGACGTCATCACCCGGGGTTCGAACCAGGGAAGCAAAAGAGGAGTCTCGATCACCAGCTCGTACAGTGCGCCAAGCCATCGCGCCACTGTTTGGACTGAGATATTAGGTGGATTAACTAATACTTACAGCTCCCGTGTAGGCACTTGCTGTAAAAGATCGGCAAAAGACGTCATCACCCGGGGTTCGAACCAGGGATGCAAAAGAGAGTCTCGATCACCAGCTCGTACAGTGCGCCAAGCCATCGCGCCACTGTTTGGACTGAGATATTAGGTGGATTAACTAATACTTACAGCTCCCCGTGTAGGCACTTGCTGTAAAAGATCGGCAAAAGACGTCATCACCCGGGGTTCGAACCAGGGATGCAAAAGAGAGTCTCGATCACCAGCTCGTACAGTGCGCCAAGCCATCGCGCCACTGTTTGGACTGAGATATTAGGTGGATTAACTAATACTTACAGCTCCCCGTGTAGGCACTTGCTGTAAAAGATCGGCAAAAGACGTCATCACCCGGGGTTCGAACCAGGGATGCAAAGAGAGTCTCGATCACCAGCTCGTACAGTGCGCCAAGCCATCGCGCCACTGTTTGGACTGAGATATTAGGTGGATTAACTAATACTTACAGCTCCCCGTGTAGGCACTTGCTGTAAAAGATCGGCAAAAGACGTCATCACCCGGGGTTCGAACCAGGGATGCAAAAGAGAGTCTCGATCACCAGCTCGTACAGTGCGCCAAGCCATCGCGCCACTGTTTGGACTGAGATATTAGGTGGATTAACTAATACTTACAGCTCCCCGTGTAGGCACTTGCTGTAAAAGATCGGCAAAAGACGTCATCACCCGGGGTTCGAACCAGGGATGCAAAAGAGAGTCTCGATCACCAGCTCGTACAGTGCGCCAAGCCATCGCGCCACTGTTTGGACTGAGATATTAGGTGGATTAACTAATACTTACCGCTCCCCGTGTAGGCACTTGCTGTAAAAGATCGGCAAAAGACGTCATCACCCGGGGTTCGAACCAGGGATGCAAAAAGAGAGTCTCGATCACCAGCTCGTACAGTGCGCCAAGCCATCGCGCCACTGTTTGGACTGAGATATTAGGTGGATTAACTAATACTTACAGCTCCCCGTAGTAGGCACTTGCTGTAAAAGATCGGCAAAAGACGTCATCACCCGGGGTTCGAACCAGGGGATGCAAAAGAGAGTCTCGATCACCAGCTCGTACAGTGCGCCAAGCCATCGCGCCCCTGTTTGGACTGAGATATTAGGTGGATTAACTAATACTTACAGCTCCCCGTGTAGGCACTTGCTGTAAAAGATCGGCAAAAGACGTCATCACCCGGGGTTCGAACCAGGATGCAAAAGAGAGTCTCGATCACCAGCTCGTACCAGTGCGCCACGCCATCGCGCCACTGTTTGGACTGAGATATTAGGTGGATTAACTAATACTTACACGCTCCCCGTGTAGGCACTTGCTGTAAAAGATCGGCAAAAGACGTCATCACCGGGGTTCGAACCAGGGATGCAAAGAGAGTCTCGATCACCAGCTCGTACAGTGCGCCAAGCCATCGCGCCACTGTTTGGACTGAGATATTAGGTGGATTAACTAATACTTACAGCTCCCCGTGTAGGCACTTGCTGTAAAAGATCGGCAAAAGACGTCATCACCCGGGGTTCGAACCAGGGATGCAAAAGAGAGTCTCGATCACCAGCTCGTACAGTGCGCCAAGCCATCGCGCCACTGTTTGGACTGAGATATTAGGTGGATAACTAATACTTACAGCTCCCCGTGTAGGCACTTGCCTGTAAAAGATCGGCAAAAGACGTCATCACCCGGGGTTCGAACCAGGGATGCAAAAGAGAGTCTCGATCACCAGCTCGTACAGTGCGCCAAGCCATCGCGCCACTGTTTGGACTGAGATATTAGGTGGATTAACTAATACTTACAGCTCCCCGTGTAGGCACTTGCTGTAAAAGATCGGCAAAAGACGTCATCACCCGGGGTTCGAACCAGGGATGCAAAAGAGAGTCTCGATCACCAGCTCGTACAGTGCGCCAAGCCATCGCGCCACTGTTTGGACTGAGATATTAGGTGGATTAACTAATACTTACAGCTCCCCGTGTAGGCACTTGCTGTAAAGATCGGCAAAAGACGTCATCACCCGGGGTTCGAACCAGGGAAGCAAAAGAGAGTCTCGATCACCAGCTCGTACAGTGCGCCAAGCCATCGCGCCACTGTTTGGACTGAGATATTAGGTGGATTAACTAATACTTACAGCTCCCCGTGTAGGCACTTGCTGTAAAAGATCGGCAAAAGACGTCATCACCCGGGGTTCGAACCAGGGATGCAAAAGAGAGTCTCGATCACCAGCTCGTACAGTGCGCCAAGCCATCGCGCCACTGTTTGGACTGAGATATTAGGTGGATTAACTAATACTTACAGCTCCCCGTGTAGGCACTTGCTGTAAAAGATCGGCAAAAGACGTCATCACCCGGGGTTCGAACCAGGGATGCAAAAGAGAGTCTCGATCACCAGCTCGTACAGTGCGCCAAGCCATCGCGCCACTGTTTGGACTGAGATATTAGGTGGAATAACTAATACTTACAGCTCCCCGTGTAGGCACTTGCTGTAAAAGATCGGCAAAAGACGTCATCACCGGGGTTCGAACCAGGGATGCAAAAGAGAGTCTCGATCACCAGCTCGTACAGTGCGCCAAGCCATCGCGCCACTGTTTGGACTGAGATATTAGGTGGATTAACTAATACTTACAGCTCCCGTGTAGGCACTTGCTGTAAAAGATCGGCAAAGACGTCATCACCCGGGGTTCGAAACCAGGGATGCAAAAGAGAGTCTCGATCACCAGCTCGTACAGTGCGCCAAGCCATCGCGCCACTGTTTGGACTGAGATATTAGGTGGATTAACTAATACTTACAGCTCCCCGTGTAGGCACTTGCTGTAAAAGATCGGCAAAAGACGTCATCACCCGGGGTTCGAACCAGGGATGCAAAAGAGAGTCTCGATCACCAGCTCGTACAGTGCGCCAAGCCATCGCGCCACTGTTTGGACTGAGATATTAGGTGGATTAACTAATACTTACAGCTCCCCGTGTAGGCACTTGCTGTAAAAGATCGGCAAAAGACGTCATCACCCGGGGTTCGAACCAGGGATGCAAAAGAGAGTCTCGATCACCAGCTCGTACAGTGCGCCAAGCCATCGCGCCACTGTTTGGACTGAGATATTAGGTGGATTAACTAATACTTACAGCTCCCCGTGTAGGCACTTGCTGTAAAAGATCGGCAAAAGACGTCATCACCCGGGGTTCGAACCAGGGATGCAAAAGAGAGTCTCGATCACCAGCTCGTACAGTGCGCCAAGCCATCGCGCCACTGTTTGGACTGAGATATTAGGTGGATTAACTAATACTTACAGCTCCCCGTGTAGGCACTTGCTGTAAAAGATCGGCAAAAGACGTCATCACCCGGGGTTCGAACCAGGGATGCAAAAGAGAGTCTCGATCACCAGCTCGTACAGTGCGCCAAGCCATCGCGCCACTGTTTGGGACTGAGATATTAGGTGGATTAACTAATACTTACAGCTCCCCGTGTAGGCACTTGCTGTAAAAGATCGGCAAAAGACGTCATCACCCGGGGTTCGAACCAGGGATGCAAAAGAGAGTCTCGATCACCAGCTCGTACAGTGCGCCAAGCCATCGCGCCACTGTTTGGACTGAGATATTAGGTGGATTAACTAATACTTACAGCTCCCGTGTAGGCACTTGCTGTAAAAGATCGGCAAAAGACGTCATCACCCGGGGTTCGAACCAGGGATGCAAAAGAGAGTCTCGATCACCAGCTCGTACAGTGCGCCAAGCCATCGCGCCACTGTTTGGACTGAGATATTAGGTGGATTAACTAATACTTACAGCTCCCCGTGTAGGCACTTGCTGTAAAAGATCGGCAAAGACGTCATCACCCGGGGTTCGAACCAGGGATGCAAAGAGAGTCTCGATCACCAGCTCGTACAGTGCGCCAAGCCATCGCGCCACTGTTTGGACTGAGATATTAGGTGGATTAACTAATACTTACAGCTCCCCGTGTAGGCACTTGCTGTAAAAGATCGGCAAAAGACGTCATCACCCGGGGTTCGAACCAGGGATGCAAAAGAGAGTCTCGATCACCAGCTCGTACAGTGCGCCAAGCCATCGCGCCACTGTTTGGACTGAGATATTAGGTGGATTAACTAATACTTACAGCTCCCCGTGTAGGCACTTGCTGTAAAAGATCGGCAAAAGACGTCATCACCCGGGGTTCGAACCAGGGATGCAAAAGAGAGTCTCGATCACCAGCTCGTACAGTGCGCCAAGCCATCGCGCCACTGTTTGGACTGAGATATTAGGTGGATTAACTAATACTTACAGCTCCCCGTGTAGGCACTTGCTGTAAAAGATCGGCAAAAGACGTCATCACCCGGGGTTCGAACCAGGGATGCAAAAGAGAGTCTCGATCACCAGCTCGTACAGTGCGCCAAGCCATCGCGCCACTGTTTGGACTGAGATATTAGGTGGATTAACTAATACTTACAGCTCCCCGTGTAGGCACTTGCTGTAAAAGATCGGCAAAAGACGTCATCACCCGGGGTTCGAACCAGGGATGCAAAAGAGAGTCTCGATCACCAGCTCGTACAGTGCGCCAAGCCATCGCGCCACTGTTTGGACTGAGATATTAGGTGGATTAACTAATACTTACAGCTCCCCGTGTAGGCACTTGCGTAAAAGATCGGCAAAAGACGTCATCACCCGGGGTTCGAACCAGGGATGCAAAAGAGAGTCTCGATCACCAGCTCGTACAGTGCGCCAAGCCATCGCGCCACTGTTTGGACTGAGATATTAGGTGGATTAACTAATACTTACAGCTCCCCGTGTAGGCACTTGCTGTAAAAGATCGGCAAAAGACGTCATCACCCGGGGTTCGAACCAGGGATGCAAAAGAGAGTCTCGATCACCAGCTCGTACAGTGCGCCAAGCCATCGCGCCACTGTTTGGACTGAGATATTAGGTGGATTAACTAATACTTACAGCTCCCCGTGTAGGCACTTGCTGTAAAAGATCGGCAAAAGACGTCATCACCCGGGGTTCGAACCAGGGATGCAAAAGAGAGTCTCGATCACCAGCTCGTACAGTGCGCCAAGCCATCGCGCCACTGTTTGGACTGAGATATTAGGTGGATTAAGTGGATTAACTAATACTTACAGCTCCCCGTGTAGGCACTTGCTGTAAAAGATCGGCAAAAGACGTCATCACCCGGGGTTCGAACCAGGGATGCAAGAAGAGAGTCTCGATCATCAGCTCGTACAGTGCGCCAAGCCATCGCGCCACTGTTTGGACTGAGATATTAGGTGGATTAACTAATACTTACAGCTCCCCGTGTAGGCACTTGCTGTAAAAGATCGGCAAAAGACGTCATCACCCGGGGTTCGAACCAGGGATGCAAAAGAGAGTCTCGATCATCAGCTCGTACAGTGCGCCAAGCCATCGCGCCACTGTTTGGACTGAGATATTAGGTGGATTAACTAATACTTACAGCTCCCCGTGTAGGCACTTGCTGTAAAAGATCGGCAAAAGACGTCATCACCCGGGGTTCGAACCAGGGATGCAAAAGAGAGTCTCGATCATCAGCTCGTACAGTGCGCCAAGCCATCGCGCCACTGTTTGGACTGAGATATTAGGTGGATTAACTAATACTTACAGCTCCCCGTGTAGGCACTTGCTGTAAAAGATCGGCAAAAGACGTCATCACCCGGGGTTCGAACCAGGGATGCAAAAGAGAGTCTCGATCATCAGCTCGTACAGTGCGCCAAGCCATCGCGCCACTGTTTGGACTGAGATATTAGGTGGATTAACTAATACTTACAGCTCCCCGTGTAGGCACTTGCTGTAAAAGATCGGCAAAAGACGTCATCACCCGGGGTTCGAACCAGGGATGCAAAAGAGAGTCTCGATCATCAGCTCGTACAGTGCGCCAAGCCATCGCGCCACTGTTTGGACTGAGATATTAGGTGGATTAACTAATACTTACAGCTCCCCGTGTAGGCACTTGCTGTAAAAGATCGGCAAAAGACGTCATCACCCGGGGTTCGAACCAGGGATGCAAAAGAGAGTCTCGATCATCAGCTCGTACAGTGCGCCAAGCCATCGCGCCACTGTTTGGACTGAGATATTAGGTGGATTAACTAATACTTACAGCTCCCCGTGTAGGCACTTGCTGTAAAAGATCGGCAAAAGACGTCATCACCCGGGGTTCGAACCAGGGATGCAAAAGAGAGTCTCGATCATCAGCTCGTACAGTGCGCCAAGCCATCGCGCCACTGTTTGGACTGAGATATTAGGTGGATTAACTAATACTTACAGCTCCCCGTGTAGGCACTTGCTGTAAAAGATCGGCAAAAGACGTCATCACCCGGGGTTCGAACCAGGGATGCAAAAGAGAGTCTCGATCATCAGCTCGTACAGTGCGCCAAGCCATCGCGCCACTGTTTGGACTGAGATATTAGGTGGATTAACTAATACTTACAGCTCCCCGTGTAGGCACTTGCTGTAAAAGATCGGCAAAAGACGTCATCACCCGGGGTTCGAACCAGGGATGCAAAAGAGAGTCTCGATCATCAGCTCGTACAGTGCGCCAAGCCATCGCGCCACTGTTTGGACTGAGATATTAGGTGGATTAACTAATACTTACAGCTCCCCGTGTAGGCACTTGCTGTAAAAGATCGGCAAAAGACGTCATCACCCGGGGTTCGAACCAGGGATGCAAAAGAGAGTCTCGATCATCAGCTCGTACAGTGCGCCAAGCCATCGCGCCACTGTTTGGACTGAGATATTAGGTGGATTAACTAATACTTACAGCTCCCCGTGTAGGCACTTGCTGTAAAAGATCGGCAAAAGACGTCATCACCCGGGGTTCGAACCAGGGATGCAAAAGAGAGTCTCGATCATCAGCTCGTACAGTGCGCCAAGCCATCGCGCCACTGTTTGGACTGAGATATTAGGTGGATTAACTAATACTTACAGCTCCCCGTGTAGGCACTTGCTGTAAAAGATCGGCAAAAGACGTCATCACCCGGGGTTCGAACCAGGGATGCAAAAGAGAGTCTCGATCATCAGCTCGTACAGTGCGCCAAGCCATCGCGCCACTGTTTGGACTGAGATATTAGGTGGATTAACTAATACTTACAGCTCCCCGTGTAGGCACTTGCTGTAAAAGATCGGCAAAAGACGTCATCACCCGGGGTTCGAACCAGGGATGCAAAAGAGAGTCTCGATCATCAGCTCGTACAGTGCGCCAAGCCATCGCGCCACTGTTTGGACTGAGATATTAGGTGGATTAACTAATACTTACAGCTCCCCGTGTAGGCACTTGCTGTAAAAGATCGGCAAAAGACGTCATCACCCGGGGTTCGAACCAGGGATGCAAAAGAGAGTCTCGATCATCAGCTCGTACAGTGCGCCAAGCCATCGCGCCACTGTTTGGACTGAGATATTAGGTGGATTAACTAATACTTACAGCTCCCCGTGTAGGCACTTGCTGTAAAAGATCGGCAAAAGACGTCATCACCCGGGGTTCGAACCAGGGATGCAAAAGAGAGTCTCGATCATCAGCTCGTACAGTGCGCCAAGCCATCGCGCCACTGTTTGGACTGAGATATTAGGTGGATTAACTAATACTTACAGCTCCCCGTGTAGGCACTTGCTGTAAAAGATCGGCAAAAGACGTCATCACCCGGGGTTCGAACCAGGGATGCAAAAGAGAGTCTCGATCATCAGCTCGTACAGTGCGCCAAGCCATCGCGCCACTGTTTGGACTGAGATATTAGGTGGATTAACTAATACTTACAGCTCCCCGTGTAGGCACTTGCTGTAAAAGATCGGCAAAAGACGTCATCACCCGGGGTTCGAACCAGGGATGCAAAAGAGAGTCTCGATCATCAGCTCGTACAGTGCGCCAAGCCATCGCGCCACTGTTTGGACTGAGATATTAGGTGGATTAACTAATACTTACAGCTCCCCGTGTAGGCACTTGCTGTAAAAGATCGGCAAAAGACGTCATCACCCGGGGTTCGAACCAGGGATGCAAAAGAGAGTCTCGATCATCAGCTCGTACAGTGCGCCAAGCCATCGCGCCACTGTTTGGACTGAGATATTAGGTGGATTAACTAATACTTACAGCTCCCCGTGTAGGCACTTGCTGTAAAAGATCGGCAAAAGACGTCATCACCCGGGGTTCGAACCAGGGATGCAAAAGAGAGTCTCGATCATCAGCTCGTACAGTGCGCCAAGCCATCGCGCCACTGTTTGGACTGAGATATTAGGTGGATTAACTAATACTTACAGCTCCCCGTGTAGGCACTTGCTGTAAAAGATCGGCAAAAGACGTCATCACCCGGGGTTCGAACCAGGGATGCAAAAGAGAGTCTCGATCATCAGCTCGTACAGTGCGCCAAGCCATCGCGCCACTGTTTGGACTGAGATATTAGGTGGATTAACTAATACTTACAGCTCCCCGTGTAGGCACTTGCTGTAAAAGATCGGCAAAAGACGTCATCACCCGGGGTTCGAACCAGGGATGCAAAAGAGAGTCTCGATCATCAGCTCGTACAGTGCGCCAAGCCATCGCGCCACTGTTTGGACTGAGATATTAGGTGGATTAACTAATACTTACAGCTCCCCGTGTAGGCACTTGCTGTAAAAGATCGGCAAAAGACGTCATCACCCGGGGTTCGAACCAGGGATGCAAAAGAGAGTCTCGATCATCAGCTCGTACAGTGCGCCAAGCCATCGCGCCACTGTTTGGACTGAGATATTAGGTGGATTAACTAATACTTACAGCTCCCCGTGTAGGCACTTGCTGTAAAAGATCGGCAAAAGACGTCATCACCCGGGGTTCGAACCAGGGATGCAAAAGAGAGTCTCGATCATCAGCTCGTACAGTGCGCCAAGCCATCGCGCCACTGTTTGGACTGAGATATTAGGTGGATTAACTAATACTTACAGCTCCCCGTGTAGGCACTTGCTGTAAAAGATCGGCAAAAGACGTCATCACCCGGGGTTCGAACCAGGGATGCAAAAGAGAGTCTCGATCATCAGCTCGTACAGTGCGCCAAGCCATCGCGCCACTGTTTGGACTGAGATATTAGGTGGATTAACTAATACTTACAGCTCCCCGTGTAGGCACTTGCTGTAAAAGATCGGCAAAAGACGTCATCACCCGGGGTTCGAACCAGGGATGCAAAAGAGAGTCTCGATCATCAGCTCGTACAGTGCGCCAAGCCATCGCGCCACTGTTTGGACTGAGATATTAGGTGGATTAACTAATACTTACAGCTCCCCGTGTAGGCACTTGCTGTAAAAGATCGGCAAAAGACGTCATCACCCGGGGTTCGAACCAGGGATGCAAAAGAGAGTCTCGATCATCAGCTCGTACAGTGCGCCAAGCCATCGCGCCACTGTTTGGACTGAGATATTAGGTGGATTAACTAATACTTACAGCTCCCCGTGTAGGCACTTGCTGTAAAAGATCGGCAAAAGACGTCATCACCCGGGGTTCGAACCAGGGATGCAAAAGAGAGTCTCGATCATCAGCTCGTACAGTGCGCCAAGCCATCGCGCCACTGTTTGGACTGAGATATTAGGTGGATTAACTAATACTTACAGCTCCCCGTGTAGGCACTTGCTGTAAAAGATCGGCAAAAGACGTCATCACCCGGGGTTCGAACCAGGGATGCAAAAGAGAGTCTCGATCATCAGCTCGTACAGTGCGCCAAGCCATCGCGCCACTGTTTGGACTGAGATATTAGGTGGATTAACTAATACTTACAGCTCCCCGTGTAGGCACTTGCTGTAAAAGATCGGCAAAAGACGTCATCACCCGGGGTTCGAACCAGGGATGCAAAAGAGAGTCTCGATCATCAGCTCGTACAGTGCGCCAAGCCATCGCGCCACTGTTTGGACTGAGATATTAGGTGGATTAACTAATACTTACAGCTCCCCGTGTAGGCACTTGCTGTAAAAGATCGGCAAAAGACGTCATCACCCGGGGTTCGAACCAGGGATGCAAAAGAGAGTCTCGATCATCAGCTCGTACAGTGCGCCAAGCCATCGCGCCACTGTTTGGACTGAGATATTAGGTGGATTAACTAATACTTACAGCTCCCCGTGTAGGCACTTGCTGTAAAAGATCGGCAAAAGACGTCATCACCCGGGGTTCGAACCAGGGATGCAAAAGAGAGTCTCGATCATCAGCTCGTACAGTGCGCCAAGCCATCGCGCCACTGTTTGGACTGAGATATTAGGTGGATTAACTAATACTTACAGCTCCCCGTGTAGGCACTTGCTGTAAAAGATCGGCAAAAGACGTCATCACCCGGGGTTCGAACCAGGGATGCAAAAGAGAGTCTCGATCATCAGCTCGTACAGTGCGCCAAGCCATCGCGCCACTGTTTGGACTGAGATATTAGGTGGATTAACTAATACTTACAGCTCCCCGTGTAGGCACTTGCTGTAAAAGATCGGCAAAAGACGTCATCACCCGGGGTTCGAACCAGGGATGCAAAAGAGAGTCTCGATCATCAGCTCGTACAGTGCGCCAAGCCATCGCGCCACTGTTTGGACTGAGATATTAGGTGGATTAACTAATACTTACAGCTCCCCGTGTAGGCACTTGCTGTAAAAGATCGGCAAAAGACGTCATCACCCGGGGTTCGAACCAGGGATGCAAAAGAGAGTCTCGATCATCAGCTCGTACAGTGCGCCAAGCCATCGCGCCACTGTTTGGACTGAGATATTAGGTGGATTAACTAATACTTACAGCTCCCCGTGTAGGCACTTGCTGTAAAAGATCGGCAAAAGACGTCATCACCCGGGGTTCGAACCAGGGATGCAAAAGAGAGTCTCGATCATCAGCTCGTACAGTGCGCCAAGCCATCGCGCCACTGTTTGGACTGAGATATTAGGTGGATTAACTAATACTTACAGCTCCCCGTGTAGGCACTTGCTGTAAAAGATCGGCAAAAGACGTCATCACCCGGGGTTCGAACCAGGGATGCAAAAGAGAGTCTCGATCATCAGCTCGTACAGTGCGCCAAGCCATCGCGCCACTGTTTGGACTGAGATATTAGGTGGATTAACTAATACTTACAGCTCCCCGTGTAGGCACTTGCTGTAAAAGATCGGCAAAAGACGTCATCACCCGGGGTTCGAACCAGGGATGCAAAAGAGAGTCTCGATCATCAGCTCGTACAGTGCGCCAAGCCATCGCGCCACTGTTTGGACTGAGATATTAGGTGGATTAACTAATACTTACAGCTCCCCGTGTAGGCACTTGCTGTAAAAGATCGGCAAAAGACGTCATCACCCGGGGTTCGAACCAGGGATGCAAAAGAGAGTCTCGATCATCAGCTCGTACAGTGCGCCAAGCCATCGCGCCACTGTTTGGACTGAGATATTAGGTGGATTAACTAATACTTACAGCTCCCCGTGTAGGCACTTGCTGTAAAAGATCGGCAAAAGACGTCATCACCCGGGGTTCGAACCAGGGATGCAAAAGAGAGTCTCGATCATCAGCTCGTACAGTGCGCCAAGCCATCGCGCCACTGTTTGGACTGAGATATTAGGTGGATTAACTAATACTTACAGCTCCCCGTGTAGGCACTTGCTGTAAAAGATCGGCAAAAGACGTCATCACCCGGGGTTCGAACCAGGGATGCAAAAGAGAGTCTCGATCATCAGCTCGTACAGTGCGCCAAGCCATCGCGCCACTGTTTGGACTGAGATATTAGGTGGATTAACTAATACTTACAGCTCCCCGTGTAGGCACTTGCTGTAAAAGATCGGCAAAAGACGTCATCACCCGGGGTTCGAACCAGGGATGCAAAAGAGAGTCTCGATCATCAGCTCGTACAGTGCGCCAAGCCATCGCGCCACTGTTTGGACTGAGATATTAGGTGGATTAACTAATACTTACAGCTCCCCGTGTAGGCACTTGCTGTAAAAGATCGGCAAAAGACGTCATCACCCGGGGTTCGAACCAGGGATGCAAAAGAGAGTCTCGATCATCAGCTCGTACAGTGCGCCAAGCCATCGCGCCACTGTTTGGACTGAGATATTAGGTGGATTAACTAATACTTACAGCTCCCCGTGTAGGCACTTGCTGTAAAAGATCGGCAAAAGACGTCATCACCCGGGGTTCGAACCAGGGATGCAAAAGAGAGTCTCGATCATCAGCTCGTACAGTGCGCCAAGCCATCGCGCCACTGTTTGGACTGAGATATTAGGTGGATTAACTAATACTTACAGCTCCCCGTGTAGGCACTTGCTGTAAAAGATCGGCAAAAGACGTCATCACCCGGGGTTCGAACCAGGGATGCAAAAGAGAGTCTCGATCATCAGCTCGTACAGTGCGCCAAGCCATCGCGCCACTGTTTGGACTGAGATATTAGGTGGATTAACTAATACTTACAGCTCCCCGTGTAGGCACTTGCTGTAAAAGATCGGCAAAAGACGTCATCACCCGGGGTTCGAACCAGGGATGCAAAAGAGAGTCTCGATCATCAGCTCGTACAGTGCGCCAAGCCATCGCGCCACTGTTTGGACTGAGATATTAGGTGGATTAACTAATACTTACAGCTCCCCGTGTAGGCACTTGCTGTAAAAGATCGGCAAAAGACGTCATCACCCGGGGTTCGAACCAGGGATGCAAAAGAGAGTCTCGATCATCAGCTCGTACAGTGCGCCAAGCCATCGCGCCACTGTTTGGACTGAGATATTAGGTGGATTAACTAATACTTACAGCTCCCCGTGTAGGCACTTGCTGTAAAAGATCGGCAAAAGACGTCATCACCCGGGGTTCGAACCAGGGATGCAAAAGAGAGTCTCGATCATCAGCTCGTACAGTGCGCCAAGCCATCGCGCCACTGTTTGGACTGAGATATTAGGTGGATTAACTAATACTTACAGCTCCCCGTGTAGGCACTTGCTGTAAAAGATCGGCAAAAGACGTCATCACCCGGGGTTCGAACCAGGGATGCAAAAGAGAGTCTCGATCATCAGCTCGTACAGTGCGCCAAGCCATCGCGCCACTGTTTGGACTGAGATATTAGGTGGATTAACTAATACTTACAGCTCCCCGTGTAGGCACTTGCTGTAAAAGATCGGCAAAAGACGTCATCACCCGGGGTTCGAACCAGGGATGCAAAAGAGAGTCTCGATCATCAGCTCGTACAGTGCGCCAAGCCATCGCGCCACTGTTTGGACTGAGATATTAGGTGGATTAACTAATACTTACAGCTCCCCGTGTAGGCACTTGCTGTAAAAGATCGGCAAAAGACGTCATCACCCGGGGTTCGAACCAGGGATGCAAAAGAGAGTCTCGATCATCAGCTCGTACAGTGCGCCAAGCCATCGCGCCACTGTTTGGACTGAGATATTAGGTGGATTAACTAATACTTACAGCTCCCCGTGTAGGCACTTGCTGTAAAAGATCGGCAAAAGACGTCATCACCCGGGGTTCGAACCAGGGATGCAAAAGAGAGTCTCGATCATCAGCTCGTACAGTGCGCCAAGCCATCGCGCCACTGTTTGGACTGAGATATTAGGTGGATTAACTAATACTTACAGCTCCCCGTGTAGGCACTTGCTGTAAAAGATCGGCAAAAGACGTCATCACCCGGGGTTCGAACCAGGGATGCAAAAGAGAGTCTCGATCATCAGCTCGTACAGTGCGCCAAGCCATCGCGCCACTGTTTGGACTGAGATATTAGGTGGATTAACTAATACTTACAGCTCCCCGTGTAGGCACTTGCTGTAAAAGATCGGCAAAAGACGTCATCACCCGGGGTTCGAACCAGGGATGCAAAAGAGAGTCTCGATCATCAGCTCGTACAGTGCGCCAAGCCATCGCGCCACTGTTTGGACTGAGATATTAGGTGGATTAACTAATACTTACAGCTCCCCGTGTAGGCACTTGCTGTAAAAGATCGGCAAAAGACGTCATCACCCGGGGTTCGAACCAGGGATGCAAAAGAGAGTCTCGATCATCAGCTCGTACAGTGCGCCAAGCCATCGCGCCACTGTTTGGACTGAGATATTAGGTGGATTAACTAATACTTACAGCTCCCCGTGTAGGCACTTGCTGTAAAAGATCGGCAAAAGACGTCATCACCCGGGGTTCGAACCAGGGATGCAAAAGAGAGTCTCGATCATCAGCTCGTACAGTGCGCCAAGCCATCGCGCCACTGTTTGGACTGAGATATTAGGTGGATTAACTAATACTTACAGCTCCCCGTGTAGGCACTTGCTGTAAAAGATCGGCAAAAGACGTCATCACCCGGGGTTCGAACCAGGGATGCAAAAGAGAGTCTCGATCATCAGCTCGTACAGTGCGCCAAGCCATCGCGCCACTGTTTGGACTGAGATATTAGGTGGATTAACTAATACTTACAGCTCCCCGTGTAGGCACTTGCTGTAAAAGATCGGCAAAAGACGTCATCACCCGGGGTTCGAACCAGGGATGCAAAAGAGAGTCTCGATCATCAGCTCGTACAGTGCGCCAAGCCATCGCGCCACTGTTTGGACTGAGATATTAGGTGGATTAACTAATACTTACAGCTCCCCGTGTAGGCACTTGCTGTAAAAGATCGGCAAAAGACGTCATCACCCGGGGTTCGAACCAGGGATGCAAAAGAGAGTCTCGATCATCAGCTCGTACAGTGCGCCAAGCCATCGCGCCACTGTTTGGACTGAGATATTAGGTGGATTAACTAATACTTACAGCTCCCCGTGTAGGCACTTGCTGTAAAAGATCGGCAAAAGACGTCATCACCCGGGGTTCGAACCAGGGATGCAAAAGAGAGTCTCGATCATCAGCTCGTACAGTGCGCCAAGCCATCGCGCCACTGTTTGGACTGAGATATTAGGTGGATTAACTAATACTTACAGCTCCCCGTGTAGGCACTTGCTGTAAAAGATCGGCAAAAGACGTCATCACCCGGGGTTCGAACCAGGGATGCAAAAGAGAGTCTCGATCATCAGCTCGTACAGTGCGCCAAGCCATCGCGCCACTGTTTGGACTGAGATATTAGGTGGATTAACTAATACTTACAGCTCCCCGTGTAGGCACTTGCTGTAAAAGATCGGCAAAAGACGTCATCACCCGGGGTTCGAACCAGGGATGCAAAAGAGAGTCTCGATCATCAGCTCGTACAGTGCGCCAAGCCATCGCGCCACAGTTTGGACTGAGATATTAGGTGGATTAACTAATACTTACAGCTCCCCGTGTAGGCACTTGCTGTAAAAGATCGGCAAAAGACGTCATCACCCGGGGTTCGAACCAGGGATGCAAAAGAGAGTCTCGATCATCAGCTCGTACAGTGCGCCAAGCCATCGCGCCACTGTTTGGACTGAGATATTAGGTGGATTAACTAATACTTACAGCTCCCCGTGTAGGCACTTGCTGTAAAAGATCGGCAAAAGACGTCATCACCCGGGGTTCGAACCAGGGATGCAAAAGAGAGTCTCGATCATCAGCTCGTACAGTGCGCCAAGCCATCGCGCCACTGTTTGGACTGAGATATTAGGTGGATTAACTAATACTTACAGCTCCCCGTGTAGGCACTTGCTGTAAAAGATCGGCAAAAGACGTCATCACCCGGGGTTCGAACCAGGGATGCAAAAGAGAGTCTCGATCATCAGCTCGTACAGTGCGCCAAGCCATCGCGCCACTGTTTGGACTGAGATATTAGGTGGATTAACTAATACTTACAGCTCCCCGTGTAGGCACTTGCTGTAAAAGATCGGCAAAAGACGTCATCACCCGGGGTTCGAACCAGGGATGCAAAAGAGAGTCTCGATCATCAGCTCGTACAGTGCGCCAAGCCATCGCGCCACTGTTTGGACTGAGATATTAGGTGGATTAACTAATACTTACAGCTCCCCGTGTAGGCACTTGCTGTAAAAGATCGGCAAAAGACGTCATCACCCGGGGTTCGAACCAGGGATGCAAAAGAGAGTCTCGATCATCAGCTCGTACAGTGCGCCAAGCCATCGCGCCACTGTTTGGACTGAGATATTAGGTGGATTAACTAATACTTACAGCTCCCCGTGTAGGCACTTGCTGTAAAAGATCGGCAAAAGACGTCATCACCCGGGGTTCGAACCAGGGATGCAAAAGAGAGTCTCGATCATCAGCTCGTACAGTGCGCCAAGCCATCGCGCCACTGTTTGGACTGAGATATTAGGTGGATTAACTAATACTTACAGCTCCCCGTGTAGGCACTTGCTGTAAAAGATCGGCAAAAGACGTCATCACCCGGGGTTCGAACCAGGGATGCAAAAGAGAGTCTCGATCATCAGCTCGTACAGTGCGCCAAGCCATCGCGCCACTGTTTGGACTGAGATATTAGGTGGATTAACTAATACTTACAGCTCCCCGTGTAGGCACTTGCTGTAAAAGATCGGCAAAAGACGTCATCACCCGGGGTTCGAACCAGGGATGCAAAAGAGAGTCTCGATCATCAGCTCGTACAGTGCGCCAAGCCATCGCGCCACTGTTTGGACTGAGATATTAGGTGGATTAACTAATACTTACAGCTCCCCGTGTAGGCACTTGCTGTAAAAGATCGGCAAAAGACGTCATCACCCGGGGTTCGAACCAGGGATGCAAAAGAGAGTCTCGATCATCAGCTCGTACAGTGCGCCAAGCCATCGCGCCACTGTTTGGACTGAGATATTAGGTGGATTAACTAATACTTACAGCTCCCCGTGTAGGCACTTGCTGTAAAAGATCGGCAAAAGACGTCATCACCCGGGGTTCGAACCAGGGATGCAAAAGAGAGTCTCGATCATCAGCTCGTACAGTGCGCCAAGCCATCGCGCCACTGTTTGGACTGAGATATTAGGTGGATTAACTAATACTTACAGCTCCCCGTGTAGGCACTTGCTGTAAAAGATCGGCAAAAGACGTCATCACCCGGGGTTCGAACCAGGGATGCAAAAGAGAGTCTCGATCATCAGCTCGTACAGTGCGCCAAGCCATCGCGCCACTGTTTGGACTGAGATATTAGGTGGATTAACTAATACTTACAGCTCCCCGTGTAGGCACTTGCTGTAAAAGATCGGCAAAAGACGTCATCACCCGGGGTTCGAACCAGGGATGCAAAAGAGAGTCTCGATCATCAGCTCGTACAGTGCGCCAAGCCATCGCGCCACTGTTTGGACTGAGATATTAGGTGGATTAACTAATACTTACAGCTCCCCGTGTAGGCACTTGCTGTAAAAGATCGGCAAAAGACGTCATCACCCGGGGTTCGAACCAGGGATGCAAAAGAGAGTCTCGATCATCAGCTCGTACAGTGCGCCAAGCCATCGCGCCACTGTTTGGACTGAGATATTAGGTGGATTAACTAATACTTACAGCTCCCCGTGTAGGCACTTGCTGTAAAAGATCGGCAAAAGACGTCATCACCCGGGGTTCGAACCAGGGATGCAAAAGAGAGTCTCGATCATCAGCTCGTACAGTGCGCCAAGCCATCGCGCCACTGTTTGGACTGAGATATTAGGTGGATTAACTAATACTTACAGCTCCCCGTGTAGGCACTTGCTGTAAAAGATCGGCAAAAGACGTCATCACCCGGGGTTCGAACCAGGGATGCAAAAGAGAGTCTCGATCATCAGCTCGTACAGTGCGCCAAGCCATCGCGCCACTGTTTGGACTGAGATATTAGGTGGATTAACTAATACTTACAGCTCCCCGTGTAGGCACTTGCTGTAAAAGATCGGCAAAAGACGTCATCACCCGGGGTTCGAACCAGGGATGCAAAAGAGAGTCTCGATCATCAGCTCGTACAGTGCGCCAAGCCATCGCGCCACTGTTTGGACTGAGATATTAGGTGGATTAACTAATACTTACAGCTCCCCGTGTAGGCACTTGCTGTAAAAGATCGGCAAAAGACGTCATCACCCGGGGTTCGAACCAGGGATGCAAAAGAGAGTCTCGATCATCAGCTCGTACAGTGCGCCAAGCCATCGCGCCACTGTTTGGACTGAGATATTAGGTGGATTAACTAATACTTACAGCTCCCCGTGTAGGCACTTGCTGTAAAAGATCGGCAAAAGACGTCATCACCCGGGGTTCGAACCAGGGATGCAAAAGAGAGTCTCGATCATCAGCTCGTACAGTGCGCCAAGCCATCGCGCCACTGTTTGGACTGAGATATTAGGTGGATTAACTAATACTTACAGCTCCCCGTGTAGGCACTTGCTGTAAAAGATCGGCAAAAGACGTCATCACCCGGGGTTCGAACCAGGGATGCAAAAGAGAGTCTCGATCATCAGCTCGTACAGTGCGCCAAGCCATCGCGCCACTGTTTGGACTGAGATATTAGGTGGATTAACTAATACTTACAGCTCCCCGTGTAGGCACTTGCTGTAAAAGATCGGCAAAAGACGTCATCACCCGGGGTTCGAACCAGGGATGCAAAAGAGAGTCTCGATCATCAGCTCGTACAGTGCGCCAAGCCATCGCGCCACTGTTTGGACTGAGATATTAGGTGGATTAACTAATACTTACAGCTCCCCGTGTAGGCACTTGCTGTAAAAGATCGGCAAAAGACGTCATCACCCGGGGTTCGAACCAGGGATGCAAAAGAGAGTCTCGATCATCAGCTCGTACAGTGCGCCAAGCCATCGCGCCACTGTTTGGACTGAGATATTAGGTGGATTAACTAATACTTACAGCTCCCCGTGTAGGCACTTGCTGTAAAAGATCGGCAAAAGACGTCATCACCCGGGGTTCGAACCAGGGATGCAAAAGAGAGTCTCGATCATCAGCTCGTACAGTGCGCCAAGCCATCGCGCCACTGTTTGGACTGAGATATTAGGTGGATTAACTAATACTTACAGCTCCCCGTGTAGGCACTTGCTGTAAAAGATCGGCAAAAGACGTCATCACCCGGGGTTCGAACCAGGGATGCAAAAGAGAGTCTCGATCATCAGCTCGTACAGTGCGCCAAGCCATCGCGCCACTGTTTGGACTGAGATATTAGGTGGATTAACTAATACTTACAGCTCCCCGTGTAGGCACTTGCTGTAAAAGATCGGCAAAAGACGTCATCACCCGGGGTTCGAACCAGGGATGCAAAAGAGAGTCTCGATCATCAGCTCGTACAGTGCGCCAAGCCATCGCGCCACTGTTTGGACTGAGATATTAGGTGGATTAACTAATACTTACAGCTCCCCGTGTAGGCACTTGCTGTAAAAGATCGGCAAAAGACGTCATCACCCGGGGTTCGAACCAGGGATGCAAAAGAGAGTCTCGATCATCAGCTCGTACAGTGCGCCAAGCCATCGCGCCACTGTTTGGACTGAGATATTAGGTGGATTAACTAATACTTACAGCTCCCCGTGTAGGCACTTGCTGTAAAAGATCGGCAAAAGACGTCATCACCCGGGGTTCGAACCAGGGATGCAAAAGAGAGTCTCGATCATCAGCTCGTACAGTGCGCCAAGCCATCGCGCCACTGTTTGGACTGAGATATTAGGTGGATTAACTAATACTTACAGCTCCCCGTGTAGGCACTTGCTGTAAAAGATCGGCAAAAGACGTCATCACCCGGGGTTCGAACCAGGGATGCAAAAGAGAGTCTCGATCATCAGCTCGTACAGTGCGCCAAGCCATCGCGCCACTGTTTGGACTGAGATATTAGGTGGATTAACTAATACTTACAGCTCCCCGTGTAGGCACTTGCTGTAAAAGATCGGCAAAAGACGTCATCACCCGGGGTTCGAACCAGGGATGCAAAAGAGAGTCTCGATCATCAGCTCGTACAGTGCGCCAAGCCATCGCGCCACTGTTTGGACTGAGATATTAGGTGGATTAACTAATACTTACAGCTCCCCGTGTAGGCACTTGCTGTAAAAGATCGGCAAAAGACGTCATCACCCGGGGTTCGAACCAGGGATGCAAAAGAGAGTCTCGATCATCAGCTCGTACAGTGCGCCAAGCCATCGCGCCACTGTTTGGACTGAGATATTAGGTGGATTAACTAATACTTACAGCTCCCCGTGTAGGCACTTGCTGTAAAAGATCGGCAAAAGACGTCATCACCCGGGGTTCGAACCAGGGATGCAAAAGAGAGTCTCGATCATCAGCTCGTACAGTGCGCCAAGCCATCGCGCCACTGTTTGGACTGAGATATTAGGTGGATTAACTAATACTTACAGCTCCCCGTGTAGGCACTTGCTGTAAAAGATCGGCAAAAGACGTCATCACCCGGGGTTCGAACCAGGGATGCAAAAGAGAGTCTCGATCATCAGCTCGTACAGTGCGCCAAGCCATCGCGCCACTGTTTGGACTGAGATATTAGGTGGATTAACTAATACTTACAGCTCCCCGTGTAGGCACTTGCTGTAAAAGATCGGCAAAAGACGTCATCACCCGGGGTTCGAACCAGGGATGCAAAAGAGAGTCTCGATCATCAGCTCGTACAGTGCGCCAAGCCATCGCGCCACTGTTTGGACTGAGATATTAGGTGGATTAACTAATACTTACAGCTCCCCGTGTAGGCACTTGCTGTAAAAGATCGGCAAAAGACGTCATCACCCGGGGTTCGAACCAGGGATGCAAAAGAGAGTCTCGATCATCAGCTCGTACAGTGCGCCAAGCCATCGCGCCACTGTTTGGACTGAGATATTAGGTGGATTAACTAATACTTACAGCTCCCCGTGTAGGCACTTGCTGTAAAAGATCGGCAAAAGACGTCATCACCCGGGGTTCGAACCAGGGATGCAAAAGAGAGTCTCGATCATCAGCTCGTACAGTGCGCCAAGCCATCGCGCCACTGTTTGGACTGAGATATTAGGTGGATTAACTAATACTTACAGCTCCCCGTGTAGGCACTTGCTGTAAAAGATCGGCAAAAGACGTCATCACCCGGGGTTCGAACCAGGGATGCAAAAGAGAGTCTCGATCATCAGCTCGTACAGTGCGCCAAGCCATCGCGCCACTGTTTGGACTGAGATATTAGGTGGATTAACTAATACTTACAGCTCCCCGTGTAGGCACTTGCTGTAAAAGATCGGCAAAAGACGTCATCACCCGGGGTTCGAACCAGGGATGCAAAAGAGAGTCTCGATCATCAGCTCGTACAGTGCGCCAAGCCATCGCGCCACTGTTTGGACTGAGATATTAGGTGGATTAACTAATACTTACAGCTCCCCGTGTAGGCACTTGCTGTAAAAGATCGGCAAAAGACGTCATCACCCGGGGTTCGAACCAGGGATGCAAAAGAGAGTCTCGATCATCAGCTCGTACAGTGCGCCAAGCCATCGCGCCACTGTTTGGACTGAGATATTAGGTGGATTAACTAATACTTACAGCTCCCCGTGTAGGCACTTGCTGTAAAAGATCGGCAAAAGACGTCATCACCCGGGGTTCGAACCAGGGATGCAAAAGAGAGTCTCGATCATCAGCTCGTACAGTGCGCCAAGCCATCGCGCCACTGTTTGGACTGAGATATTAGGTGGATTAACTAATACTTACAGCTCCCCGTGTAGGCACTTGCTGTAAAAGATCGGCAAAAGACGTCATCACCCGGGGTTCGAACCAGGGATGCAAAAGAGAGTCTCGATCATCAGCTCGTACAGTGCGCCAAGCCATCGCGCCACTGTTTGGACTGAGATATTAGGTGGATTAACTAATACTTACAGCTCCCCGTGTAGGCACTTGCTGTAAAAGATCGGCAAAAGACGTCATCACCCGGGGTTCGAACCAGGGATGCAAAAGAGAGTCTCGATCATCAGCTCGTACAGTGCGCCAAGCCATCGCGCCACTGTTTGGACTGAGATATTAGGTGGATTAACTAATACTTACAGCTCCCCGTGTAGGCACTTGCTGTAAAAGATCGGCAAAAGACGTCATCACCCGGGGTTCGAACCAGGGATGCAAAAGAGAGTCTCGATCATCAGCTCGTACAGTGCGCCAAGCCATCGCGCCACTGTTTGGACTGAGATATTAGGTGGATTAACTAATACTTACAGCTCCCCGTGTAGGCACTTGCTGTAAAAGATCGGCAAAAGACGTCATCACCCGGGGTTCGAACCAGGGATGCAAAAGAGAGTCTCGATCATCAGCTCGTACAGTGCGCCAAGCCATCGCGCCACTGTTTGGACTGAGATATTAGGTGGATTAACTAATACTTACAGCTCCCCGTGTAGGCACTTGCTGTAAAAGATCGGCAAAAGACGTCATCACCCGGGGTTCGAACCAGGGATGCAAAAGAGAGTCTCGATCATCAGCTCGTACAGTGCGCCAAGCCATCGCGCCACTGTTTGGACTGAGATATTAGGTGGATTAACTAATACTTACAGCTCCCCGTGTAGGCACTTGCTGTAAAAGATCGGCAAAAGACGTCATCACCCGGGGTTCGAACCAGGGATGCAAAAGAGAGTCTCGATCATCAGCTCGTACAGTGCGCCAAGCCATCGCGCCACTGTTTGGACTGAGATATTAGGTGGATTAACTAATACTTACAGCTCCCCGTGTAGGCACTTGCTGTAAAAGATCGGCAAAAGACGTCATCACCCGGGGTTCGAACCAGGGATGCAAAAGAGAGTCTCGATCATCAGCTCGTACAGTGCGCCAAGCCATCGCGCCACTGTTTGGACTGAGATATTAGGTGGATTAACTAATACTTACAGCTCCCCGTGTAGGCACTTGCTGTAAAAGATCGGCAAAAGACGTCATCACCCGGGGTTCGAACCAGGGATGCAAAAGAGAGTCTCGATCATCAGCTCGTACAGTGCGCCAAGCCATCGCGCCACTGTTTGGACTGAGATATTAGGTGGATTAACTAATACTTACAGCTCCCCGTGTAGGCACTTGCTGTAAAAGATCGGCAAAAGACGTCATCACCCGGGGTTCGAACCAGGGATGCAAAAGAGAGTCTCGATCATCAGCTCGTACAGTGCGCCAAGCCATCGCGCCACTGTTTGGACTGAGATATTAGGTGGATTAACTAATACTTACAGCTCCCCGTGTAGGCACTTGCTGTAAAAGATCGGCAAAAGACGTCATCACCCGGGGTTCGAACCAGGGATGCAAAAGAGAGTCTCGATCATCAGCTCGTACAGTGCGCCAAGCCATCGCGCCACTGTTTGGACTGAGATATTAGGTGGATTAACTAATACTTACAGCTCCCCGTGTAGGCACTTGCTGTAAAAGATCGGCAAAAGACGTCATCACCCGGGGTTCGAACCAGGGATGCAAAAGAGAGTCTCGATCATCAGCTCGTACAGTGCGCCAAGCCATCGCGCCACTGTTTGGACTGAGATATTAGGTGGATTAACTAATACTTACAGCTCCCCGTGTAGGCACTTGCTGTAAAAGATCGGCAAAAGACGTCATCACCCGGGGTTCGAACCAGGGATGCAAAAGAGAGTCTCGATCATCAGCTCGTACAGTGCGCCAAGCCATCGCGCCACTGTTTGGACTGAGATATTAGGTGGATTAACTAATACTTACAGCTCCCCGTGTAGGCACTTGCTGTAAAAGATCGGCAAAAGACGTCATCACCCGGGGTTCGAACCAGGGATGCAAAAGAGAGTCTCGATCATCAGCTCGTACAGTGCGCCAAGCCATCGCGCCACTGTTTGGACTGAGATATTAGGTGGATTAACTAATACTTACAGCTCCCCGTGTAGGCACTTGCTGTAAAAGATCGGCAAAAGACGTCATCACCCGGGGTTCGAACCAGGGATGCAAAAGAGAGTCTCGATCATCAGCTCGTACAGTGCGCCAAGCCATCGCGCCACTGTTTGGACTGAGATATTAGGTGGATTAACTAATACTTACAGCTCCCCGTGTAGGCACTTGCTGTAAAAGATCGGCAAAAGACGTCATCACCCGGGGTTCGAACCAGGGATGCAAAAGAGAGTCTCGATCATCAGCTCGTACAGTGCGCCAAGCCATCGCGCCACTGTTTGGACTGAGATATTAGGTGGATTAACTAATACTTACAGCTCCCCGTGTAGGCACTTGCTGTAAAAGATCGGCAAAAGACGTCATCACCCGGGGTTCGAACCAGGGATGCAAAAGAGAGTCTCGATCATCAGCTCGTACAGTGCGCCAAGCCATCGCGCCACTGTTTGGACTGAGATATTAGGTGGATTAACTAATACTTACAGCTCCCCGTGTAGGCACTTGCTGTAAAAGATCGGCAAAAGACGTCATCACCCGGGGTTCGAACCAGGGATGCAAAAGAGAGTCTCGATCATCAGCTCGTACAGTGCGCCAAGCCATCGCGCCACTGTTTGGACTGAGATATTAGGTGGATTAACTAATACTTACAGCTCCCCGTGTAGGCACTTGCTGTAAAAGATCGGCAAAAGACGTCATCACCCGGGGTTCGAACCAGGGATGCAAAAGAGAGTCTCGATCATCAGCTCGTACAGTGCGCCAAGCCATCGCGCCACTGTTTGGACTGAGATATTAGGTGGATTAACTAATACTTACAGCTCCCCGTGTAGGCACTTGCTGTAAAAGATCGGCAAAAGACGTCATCACCCGGGGTTCGAACCAGGGATGCAAAAGAGAGTCTCGATCATCAGCTCGTACAGTGCGCCAAGCCATCGCGCCACTGTTTGGACTGAGATATTAGGTGGATTAACTAATACTTACAGCTCCCCGTGTAGGCACTTGCTGTAAAAGATCGGCAAAAGACGTCATCACCCGGGGTTCGAACCAGGGATGCAAAAGAGAGTCTCGATCATCAGCTCGTACAGTGCGCCAAGCCATCGCGCCACTGTTTGGACTGAGATATTAGGTGGATTAACTAATACTTACAGCTCCCCGTGTAGGCACTTGCTGTAAAAGATCGGCAAAAGACGTCATCACCCGGGGTTCGAACCAGGGATGCAAAAGAGAGTCTCGATCATCAGCTCGTACAGTGCGCCAAGCCATCGCGCCACTGTTTGGACTGAGATATTAGGTGGATTAACTAATACTTACAGCTCCCCGTGTAGGCACTTGCTGTAAAAGATCGGCAAAAGACGTCATCACCCGGGGTTCGAACCAGGGATGCAAAAGAGAGTCTCGATCATCAGCTCGTACAGTGCGCCAAGCCATCGCGCCACTGTTTGGACTGAGATATTAGGTGGATTAACTAATACTTACAGCTCCCCGTGTAGGCACTTGCTGTAAAAGATCGGCAAAAGACGTCATCACCCGGGGTTCGAACCAGGGATGCAAAAGAGAGTCTCGATCATCAGCTCGTACAGTGCGCCAAGCCATCGCGCCACTGTTTGGACTGAGATATTAGGTGGATTAACTAATACTTACAGCTCCCCGTGTAGGCACTTGCTGTAAAAGATCGGCAAAAGACGTCATCACCCGGGGTTCGAACCAGGGATGCAAAAGAGAGTCTCGATCATCAGCTCGTACAGTGCGCCAAGCCATCGCGCCACTGTTTGGACTGAGATATTAGGTGGATTAACTAATACTTACAGCTCCCCGTGTAGGCACTTGCTGTAAAAGATCGGCAAAAGACGTCATCACCCGGGGTTCGAACCAGGGATGCAAAAGAGAGTCTCGATCATCAGCTCGTACAGTGCGCCAAGCCATCGCGCCACTGTTTGGACTGAGATATTAGGTGGATTAACTAATACTTACAGCTCCCCGTGTAGGCACTTGCTGTAAAAGATCGGCAAAAGACGTCATCACCCGGGGTTCGAACCAGGGATGCAAAAGAGAGTCTCGATCATCAGCTCGTACAGTGCGCCAAGCCATCGCGCCACTGTTTGGACTGAGATATTAGGTGGATTAACTAATACTTACAGCTCCCCGTGTAGGCACTTGCTGTAAAAGATCGGCAAAAGACGTCATCACCCGGGGTTCGAACCAGGGATGCAAAAGAGAGTCTCGATCATCAGCTCGTACAGTGCGCCAAGCCATCGCGCCACTGTTTGGACTGAGATATTAGGTGGATTAACTAATACTTACAGCTCCCCGTGTAGGCACTTGCTGTAAAAGATCGGCAAAAGACGTCATCACCCGGGGTTCGAACCAGGGATGCAAAAGAGAGTCTCGATCATCAGCTCGTACAGTGCGCCAAGCCATCGCGCCACTGTTTGGACTGAGATATTAGGTGGATTAACTAATACTTACAGCTCCCCGTGTAGGCACTTGCTGTAAAAGATCGGCAAAAGACGTCATCACCCGGGGTTCGAACCAGGGATGCAAAAGAGAGTCTCGATCATCAGCTCGTACAGTGCGCCAAGCCATCGCGCCACTGTTTGGACTGAGATATTAGGTGGATTAACTAATACTTACAGCTCCCCGTGTAGGCACTTGCTGTAAAAGATCGGCAAAAGACGTCATCACCCGGGGTTCGAACCAGGGATGCAAAAGAGAGTCTCGATCATCAGCTCGTACAGTGCGCCAAGCCATCGCGCCACTGTTTGGACTGAGATATTAGGTGGATTAACTAATACTTACAGCTCCCCGTGTAGGCACTTGCTGTAAAAGATCGGCAAAAGACGTCATCACCCGGGGTTCGAACCAGGGATGCAAAAGAGAGTCTCGATCATCAGCTCGTACAGTGCGCCAAGCCATCGCGCCACTGTTTGGACTGAGATATTAGGTGGATTAACTAATACTTACAGCTCCCCGTGTAGGCACTTGCTGTAAAAGATCGGCAAAAGACGTCATCACCCGGGGTTCGAACCAGGGATGCAAAAGAGAGTCTCGATCATCAGCTCGTACAGTGCGCCAAGCCATCGCGCCACTGTTTGGACTGAGATATTAGGTGGATTAACTAATACTTACAGCTCCCCGTGTAGGCACTTGCTGTAAAAGATCGGCAAAAGACGTCATCACCCGGGGTTCGAACCAGGGATGCAAAAGAGAGTCTCGATCATCAGCTCGTACAGTGCGCCAAGCCATCGCGCCACTGTTTGGACTGAGATATTAGGTGGATTAACTAATACTTACAGCTCCCCGTGTAGGCACTTGCTGTAAAAGATCGGCAAAAGACGTCATCACCCGGGGTTCGAACCAGGGATGCAAAAGAGAGTCTCGATCATCAGCTCGTACAGTGCGCCAAGCCATCGCGCCACTGTTTGGACTGAGATATTAGGTGGATTAACTAATACTTACAGCTCCCCGTGTAGGCACTTGCTGTAAAAGATCGGCAAAAGACGTCATCACCCGGGGTTCGAACCAGGGATGCAAAAGAGAGTCTCGATCATCAGCTCGTACAGTGCGCCAAGCCATCGCGCCACTGTTTGGACTGAGATATTAGGTGGATTAACTAATACTTACAGCTCCCCGTGTAGGCACTTGCTGTAAAAGATCGGCAAAAGACGTCATCACCCGGGGTTCGAACCAGGGATGCAAAAGAGAGTCTCGATCATCAGCTCGTACAGTGCGCCAAGCCATCGCGCCACTGTTTGGACTGAGATATTAGGTGGATTAACTAATACTTACAGCTCCCCGTGTAGGCACTTGCTGTAAAAGATCGGCAAAAGACGTCATCACCCGGGGTTCGAACCAGGGATGCAAAAGAGAGTCTCGATCATCAGCTCGTACAGTGCGCCAAGCCATCGCGCCACTGTTTGGACTGAGATATTAGGTGGATTAACTAATACTTACAGCTCCCCGTGTAGGCACTTGCTGTAAAAGATCGGCAAAAGACGTCATCACCCGGGGTTCGAACCAGGGATGCAAAAGAGAGTCTCGATCATCAGCTCGTACAGTGCGCCAAGCCATCGCGCCACTGTTTGGACTGAGATATTAGGTGGATTAACTAATACTTACAGCTCCCCGTGTAGGCACTTGCTGTAAAAGATCGGCAAAAGACGTCATCACCCGGGGTTCGAACCAGGGATGCAAAAGAGAGTCTCGATCATCAGCTCGTACAGTGCGCCAAGCCATCGCGCCACTGTTTGGACTGAGATATTAGGTGGATTAACTAATACTTACAGCTCCCCGTGTAGGCACTTGCTGTAAAAGATCGGCAAAAGACGTCATCACCCGGGGTTCGAACCAGGGATGCAAAAGAGAGTCTCGATCATCAGCTCGTACAGTGCGCCAAGCCATCGCGCCACTGTTTGGACTGAGATATTAGGTGGATTAACTAATACTTACAGCTCCCCGTGTAGGCACTTGCTGTAAAAGATCGGCAAAAGACGTCATCACCCGGGGTTCGAACCAGGGATGCAAAAGAGAGTCTCGATCATCAGCTCGTACAGTGCGCCAAGCCATCGCGCCACTGTTTGGACTGAGATATTAGGTGGATTAACTAATACTTACAGCTCCCCGTGTAGGCACTTGCTGTAAAAGATCGGCAAAAGACGTCATCACCCGGGGTTCGAACCAGGGATGCAAAAGAGAGTCTCGATCATCAGCTCGTACAGTGCGCCAAGCCATCGCGCCACTGTTTGGACTGAGATATTAGGTGGATTAACTAATACTTACAGCTCCCCGTGTAGGCACTTGCTGTAAAAGATCGGCAAAAGACGTCATCACCCGGGGTTCGAACCAGGGATGCAAAAGAGAGTCTCGATCATCAGCTCGTACAGTGCGCCAAGCCATCGCGCCACTGTTTGGACTGAGATATTAGGTGGATTAACTAATACTTACAGCTCCCCGTGTAGGCACTTGCTGTAAAAGATCGGCAAAAGACGTCATCACCCGGGGTTCGAACCAGGGATGCAAAAGAGAGTCTCGATCATCAGCTCGTACAGTGCGCCAAGCCATCGCGCCACTGTTTGGACTGAGATATTAGGTGGATTAACTAATACTTACAGCTCCCCGTGTAGGCACTTGCTGTAAAAGATCGGCAAAAGACGTCATCACCCGGGGTTCGAACCAGGGATGCAAAAGAGAGTCTCGATCATCAGCTCGTACAGTGCGCCAAGCCATCGCGCCACTGTTTGGACTGAGATATTAGGTGGATTAACTAATACTTACAGCTCCCCGTGTAGGCACTTGCTGTAAAAGATCGGCAAAAGACGTCATCACCCGGGGTTCGAACCAGGGATGCAAAAGAGAGTCTCGATCATCAGCTCGTACAGTGCGCCAAGCCATCGCGCCACTGTTTGGACTGAGATATTAGGTGGATTAACTAATACTTACAGCTCCCCGTGTAGGCACTTGCTGTAAAAGATCGGCAAAAGACGTCATCACCCGGGGTTCGAACCAGGGATGCAAAAGAGAGTCTCGATCATCAGCTCGTACAGTGCGCCAAGCCATCGCGCCACTGTTTGGACTGAGATATTAGGTGGATTAACTAATACTTACAGCTCCCCGTGTAGGCACTTGCTGTAAAAGATCGGCAAAAGACGTCATCACCCGGGGTTCGAACCAGGGATGCAAAAGAGAGTCTCGATCATCAGCTCGTACAGTGCGCCAAGCCATCGCGCCACTGTTTGGACTGAGATATTAGGTGGATTAACTAATACTTACAGCTCCCCGTGTAGGCACTTGCTGTAAAAGATCGGCAAAAGACGTCATCACCCGGGGTTCGAACCAGGGATGCAAAAGAGAGTCTCGATCATCAGCTCGTACAGTGCGCCAAGCCATCGCGCCACTGTTTGGACTGAGATATTAGGTGGATTAACTAATACTTACAGCTCCCCGTGTAGGCACTTGCTGTAAAAGATCGGCAAAAGACGTCATCACCCGGGGTTCGAACCAGGGATGCAAAAGAGAGTCTCGATCATCAGCTCGTACAGTGCGCCAAGCCATCGCGCCACTGTTTGGACTGAGATATTAGGTGGATTAACTAATACTTACAGCTCCCCGTGTAGGCACTTGCTGTAAAAGATCGGCAAAAGACGTCATCACCCGGGGTTCGAACCAGGGATGCAAAAGAGAGTCTCGATCATCAGCTCGTACAGTGCGCCAAGCCATCGCGCCACTGTTTGGACTGAGATATTAGGTGGATTAACTAATACTTACAGCTCCCCGTGTAGGCACTTGCTGTAAAAGATCGGCAAAAGACGTCATCACCCGGGGTTCGAACCAGGGATGCAAAAGAGAGTCTCGATCATCAGCTCGTACAGTGCGCCAAGCCATCGCGCCACTGTTTGGACTGAGATATTAGGTGGATTAACTAATACTCACAGCTCCCCGTGTAGGCACTTGCTGTAAAAGATCGGCAAAAGACGTCATCACCCGGGGTTCGAACCAGGGATGCAAAAGAGAGTCTCGATCATCAGCTCGTACAGTGCGCCAAGCCATCGCGCCACTGTTTGGACTGAGATATTAGGTGGATTAACTAATACTCACAGCTCCCCGTGTAGGCACTTGCTGTAAAAGATCGGCAAAAGACGTCATCACCCGGGGTTCGAACCAGGGATGCAAAAGAGAGTCTCGATCATCAGCTCGTACAGTGCGCCAAGCCATCGCGCCACTGTTTGGACTGAGATATTAGGTGGATTAACTAATACTCACAGCTCCCCGTGTAGGCACTTGCTGTAAAAGATCGGCAAAAGACGTCATCACCCGGGGTTCGAACCAGGGATGCAAAAGAGAGTCTCGATCATCAGCTCGTACAGTGCGCCAAGCCATCGCGCCACTGTTTGGACTGAGATATTAGGTGGATTAACTAATACTCACAGCTCCCCGTGTAGGCACTTGCTGTAAAAGATCGGCAAAAGACGTCATCACCCGGGGTTCGAACCAGGGATGCAAAAGAGAGTCTCGATCATCAGCTCGTACAGTGCGCCAAGCCATCGCGCCACTGTTTGGACTGAGATATTAGGTGGATTAACTAATACTCACAGCTCCCCGTGTAGGCACTTGCTGTAAAAGATCGGCAAAAGACGTCATCACCCGGGGTTCGAACCAGGGATGCAAAAGAGAGTCTCGATCATCAGCTCGTACAGTGCGCCAAGCCATCGCGCCACTGTTTGGACTGAGATATTAGGTGGATTAACTAATACTCACAGCTCCCCGTGTAGGCACTTGCTGTAAAAGATCGGCAAAAGACGTCATCACCCGGGGTTCGAACCAGGGATGCAAAAGAGAGTCTCGATCATCAGCTCGTACAGTGCGCCAAGCCATCGCGCCACTGTTTGGACTGAGATATTAGGTGGATTAACTAATACTCACAGCTCCCCGTGTAGGCACTTGCTGTAAAAGATCGGCAAAAGACGTCATCACCCGGGGTTCGAACCAGGGATGCAAAAGAGAGTCTCGATCATCAGCTCGTACAGTGCGCCAAGCCATCGCGCCACTGTTTGGACTGAGATATTAGGTGGATTAACTAATACTCACAGCTCCCCGTGTAGGCACTTGCTGTAAAAGATCGGCAAAAGACGTCATCACCCGGGGTTCGAACCAGGGATGCAAAAGAGAGTCTCGATCATCAGCTCGTACAGTGCGCCAAGCCATCGCGCCACTGTTTGGACTGAGATATTAGGTGGATTAACTAATACTCACAGCTCCCCGTGTAGGCACTTCATTCATTTCATTTCATTCATTTATTTGTTTTTTCACATAAATATTACAATGTGAATGGAAGTCTTCTGAAAAGCCTATGCTGGCTTAACAAAACAGAAGACTCCCATGAAGAAAAGATAGAAAATAGTGAAAATAATGTTAATAACAATACGTAAACGCTTCAATATGTGAATATGCTGCTATGCGACTATGCAGCTAAATCATAATTAATAAGACATAATAATTTCTTTAGTAAGACATTTACTAAATATGGAGCTTGTTTTCTTAGTTTTTAAAGTTATTGACAGTGAATTCCAAATTTTGGTTGCACGGTTTTTGAGGCTTAACATACCAGTGCGTGTTTTATATGATTTATAATGTGCGTTGCTAGCCGTTCTGGTATTATAATTATGGAAATCTGTGTTGCTGTTTATAAAATTTCGAAAACTGATTGGCAATGATCCATTCCAAGCCTTGTATGTAAATGTTGCAATATTAACTTTTATAATGTCATCTAATTTCAATAAATTGAGTTTCTTAAAGAGGGGGCTTGTATGTTCACGCGGTGCTGCGTGAGATATATGACGTATTGCACTCTTTTGAAGTATTTTAAGGTGACTTAAATGAGAAACACTTGTACCAGACCAGATAATCAAGCAGTAATACAGATGTGGTGCTATTAAAGTTTGATAAAGCATTCTGAGTATATTCTGGGGGAGGAAATGTTTTAGCTTTGCTAAAATTCCTGCACCTCTTGCAACGCTGGTGCAAACTTTTGTAATATGGTCACTCCATGTAAGTTTACTATCAATATTAACCCCTAGAAATTTAGTAGTTGATACTTGTTTAATTACTTTACCGTCCATTATTATGTCATTATTCCAGTTAAGCGTTCTTCTTCCATTAAATACTATATAGTTAGTTTTGTCTGCATTAAGTGATAACTTATTAGCAGCAAACCAGTAAGTAAATTTAGTTAATTCAGTAGAGACAGTATCATGAATTCTATGTACGTTTTCGAACTCGAAGAAAATATTGGTATCATCAGCAAACAAAATAGTCTTGGCAATTTTTGACACCTGGCAAATGTCATTGACATAAATTATGAACAACAGTGGTCCTAATATTGAGCCCTGTGGAACACCACAACGGGTTACAGCGTGTTCGGATTTAGAGTTTTTATATGAAGTATACTGATGTCTATTGGATAAATAGCTGCTCAACCAGTCAAGGGTTGTTCCCCTTACACCATACAAAGATAATTTGCTTAGCAAAATGGTATGGTCAATAGTATCAAATGCCTTGGAGAGATCGAGGAACACTCCAATACATATTTTGGTATTATCAAGACTTGTACATATTTTTTCAATAGCATTTGCCAAAGCAAGTTCTGTAGAATGCTTTGGGCGGAAGCCATATTGATCATTGCACAGGATATTAAACTTGGTTAGAAACTTAAAGATACGATTGTACATAAGCCTTTCAATAATTTTTGAAAAACATGATAATAAAGAAATAGGACGGTAATTTTCATATACATCTTGGTCACCTTTTTTAAAAATTGGTATAACCTTAGCAATCTTTAGTTTATCTGGAAATGTACCAGAAGTAAAAGATAAATTACAAATATAAGTCAATGGTTTGGCGATAAAGTGAATAACATTTCTTATTATATTAGGTTTAAAATCGTCATATCCCGCTGCTTTTTTTGGTTTCAGGCTGGAAATAGCAACTATTGAAAGTTCTTCCTCACTGACAGGATTAATGAACATAGAATGACTGTTTCTGTTATTATTATGAATAAGATATTCTGTACTACCTTTATTTGTAATATTTCTTGCAAGTGAGGGTCCAATGTTTACAAAATATTTGTTAAAGTAGCTGGCAATGTCATTCTCGTTGCTGATTTCTTGATCACCAGTTTTAAAAGCAGCAGGATATCCACCTTTTTTTCGGTTGGTGTTTAGAACTTCGTTAATTGTATTCCAAGTTACACTTATATTATTTCTATTATTTTTGAATTTATCATAGAAATACAATCTTTTAGAAAATCTAATAATATGGTTAAGCTTATTGCGATAATGCTTATACGTAGCCTTGTTAACATCAGTAGGTGCTGTTAAATAACTTTTAAAGAGCTTGTTCTTTATTTTGATAGATTTCAACATTCCAGTTGTAATCCATGGATGTTTCTTTTTACGTCGTTTCCTTTTGCTTACATAACAAATTGGAAAACAATTATTATAGGTATAATTAAAGGATTCAAAGAAAGTGTTGTAAGCAGCATTAACATCAGTTTGGATTAAAACATCGTTCCAGTTTTTGTTTTCAATTTCATAGTTAAAACGCCTGATGTTATCTGGTTTATAATTTCGCCTGTACATGAAGTTCATTGGTCTATTATTCTTGGTAGGAATCAAAAGGAATATTGGAAAATGATCACTTATATCGGTTACAAGAATTCCTGGTATGGTTGTGGATTCGACATTTGTTACAATATTATCAAGTATAGTTGCTGAGGTTGCAGTGATACGAGTGGGTTTAGTAATTGTGGGATTGAATCCGGTAGAGTACAATATGTTAAGAAAACCTGTTGATTTGTTTACATCAGATAAATCAATATTAAAATCTCCCATTATATATGAATCATAATTGTGATGACTTATTATATTAGAAATATGTTGTACATTGAAATTGAAATCGTCAATTGAACCGCTGGGTGGTCTATAAATACAACCAATAATCATTTTCTTCTTAGTATGCGTTTCAGTTACTTCTATAAATATAGATTCAATACTCTCATTAAAAATGGAGAGATCTAGCCGCTCCTTAAAACATATATTATTATTAACAAACAAGCAGACCCCGCCACCCCTTCTCTCGTCACGGTGATTTTCTACTAGAGTATAGTTATTTAAATGAGTAAGGGGGGAACTACGATTATTGAACCACGTTTCTGTGAAACCAATAATGGAAAAGTCGTTACTTAATAAAGAGATAAAAGTTGTTATGTCGTTGAAATTTTTGATAAGACTACGGCTATTATGATGGAATATCGTGAAACCGGTTTTGTTTGCTAGACATAACTTGTTAAAAGAATCAATATCAAAGTATTTACATGGAGTATGTACCAGATGGTTGACAACTGGATTACTCCGTTCAATGTTTATGTTATCAGCGGGTAATGCCATGGCAATTTGAAGTTAAACAAAGAGTTTGGAGCTCTGTGAGCTGTTTTCTTTACTGACGAGCTATGCGAGTACCCTGTCGAACGGCAAGCAAGCATTTTAGTTCTGGTTTTAACACTCTCCCACCAATCACCTAATGCATTAAAATCAGTATTCGGAGTAGACCATAGCTTATAGTAAGCCCGTAATTCTTCCATATTGTCCTGGACAGGTCTATGGTCAGAATAAGGGATCGGCGACGTAGTCGCTTTGTTAACAACAAATTCTTTCGGGGAATAGATCCGATCAATTCTAGGACGTTGGCCTTTGCTGACACGAAGCCAATTGTGACCAGGGGTGGTGGGATGAACATCCCTACAACAATCAATAAGATTATAATTGGCGTTAAATACCCGTAAAGTACTGTTATGGGAAGAACAACAATGGCGCCTGAAAAACTTAGGATCAGCCCTACATGACATATACAGCACATATACAGCCCTACAACAATCAGTAAGATTATAAGTGATGTTGAAGACCCATAAAGCGCTGTTATAGAAAGCACAGCCTTGATGTTTAAAAACACCAGGTTGAGTACTAAATGGATTATACAGCACTACATAAAATATACACGACATGTACAGTATGATATTAAATTTAAAAATCTTGGTCCGTTGTGGAATCTGTGAACATTTCTGGTTGTCCCGTAGTCTATTTACGTTGAGTGAAGCAAAAGTAGTCGTTGTTAATGAGGTACGCTAAAACTGAACAAGATGAGTGCAAATCTTTGATTTGTTCAGGCATTCTTTAAAAAATACCCGTCGAAAAATTCTGTCTCCTTTTGACTCACAAATTGTGGGTGCTCGTCAGCCATGTGCGTGATCCAATCCCGGGGGGTCTCACACGTGAACTTACATGACTTTAAGGCACAGGGATACTTTGCAGGTTTCAGCTTAGGGTGGGTTTTGGACGCGTGTTCTATCAATAAATCATACCTGGAAAATTTTTCCTGGCACCCCTTCGCATAACACGAGTGCCATGGCTCATCCTCTAAGAAAATTTGAGTCATCTTTACACTGTCGCATGGGTCCTCGGCGGGGAAGCGAAGGCTTGACCTTGATCTCTCCAATCTCTTGACTGACTCAGGTTGAGAAGCACTTTTTCTCTTTGTTCTTGAGCTGGGACGGGAAGAGTTAGCTTCAACACTGTCCTCTTGTGACGAAATTCTCGGTGGTGGTTGACATTCCATTCTTCCACTGTTGGATTCTTCGAGGGGTTCAGCTTGGGGGGTGGTCCAATTACTTGAGGCTGATGACATAGATTCTATTACCTCTGCGTTCTCGAACAGATTCGTCTGACTTTCTGTGATGGGTAGACTCTCTTCTGTGTTTTGTGGGTCCTGGGTCATACCATCATCATCGTCCATATTAACATTGGTGTCGAGGGGTTCAGCTTGGGGGGTGGCCCAATAACTTGAGGCTGATGACATAGATTCTGTTACGTCGGCATTGGTGTCACCATCAGATCCTTTTGCCGTTATCTCATCACTTTTTTCGGCTGTTTCTGCTTCTTGTTGCAGGACAGCAGGGCCCTTAACCCAAGCTCTGGCGGTAGGGCTGATCTTATTTGCAAATGAAATAGGGCAGGTACGAGAAGTGTGCCCCGACTTTTCACATACCGTGCATTTGACTTCTGTAGTACAATCTTTCGCTGTATGTCCAAATTCATGACAGTTGTAACATTTGATCTGGTCGCAGTTCTTTGCTTCGTGACCATTTACTCCGCATTTCAAGCAGGTTCTTGGCTGGCCTCTGTATCTAACCCAGCAGTTCCTTCCACCGAGTCTTAAAGATGAGGGGATATCCTTTGTTATTTCCACCTGGTATTGTCGAATCCCATTAAACACCTGTGGGTAGTCGGCGAGTGTGAGGAAACGACCGCTTACTACTTTACCGTATCGGCCTAGAACGTACCTCACAACGTTGTCCCCCAATTCATACGGTACATGTAACACAGTAACAAGCGTCGTGCAACCAGTGTACGTAGTCGCAGTGCAGCAATCTGCGCTGGACAGAGCAGGCCAAAACTTCTTCTTCAAATCTACGGTTTTGAAGGTTACATCCCATAATCTACCTGGTAGTTCCTGAACCGCCGTAAGATGCTCTCCTGGATCGATGAATTTCTCCTTCAACAGTTTAAATAGAATTGACTTTCCTTCACTGGAATCTAAGTGAAGCTGAACAGACGTGTCTCGACTAAGAGCAGCCATGATCGCAATTCGACTTGCAATTCGCACTTTTCGCACCTTTTCGCACCTTTTCGCACCTTTTCGCACCTTTCGCACAATTCGCACTTGCTGTAAAAGATCGGCAAAAGACGTCATCACCCGGGGTTCGAACCAGGGATGCAAAAGAGAGTCTCGATCATCAGCTCGTACAGTGCGCCAAGCCATCGCGCCACTGTTTGGACTGAGATATTAGGTGGATTAACTAATACTCACAGCTCCCCGTGTAGGCACTTGCTGTAAAAGATCGGCAAAAGACGTCATCACCCGGGGTTCGAACCAGGGATGCAAAAGAGAGTCTCGATCATCAGCTCGTACAGTGCGCCAAGCCATCGCGCCACTGTTTGGACTGAGATATTAGGTGGATTAACTAATACTCACAGCTCCCCGTGTAGGCACTTGCTGTAAAAGATCGGCAAAAGACGTCATCACCCGGGGTTCGAACCAGGGATGCAAAAGAGAGTCTCGATCATCAGCTCGTACAGTGCGCCAAGCCATCGCGCCACTGTTTGGACTGAGATATTAGGTGGATTAACTAATACTCACAGCTCCCCGTGTAGGCACTTGCTGTAAAAGATCGGCAAAAGACGTCATCACCCGGGGTTCGAACCAGGGATGCAAAAGAGAGTCTCGATCATCAGCTCGTACAGTGCGCCAAGCCATCGCGCCACTGTTTGGACTGAGATATTAGGTGGATTAACTAATACTCACAGCTCCCCGTGTAGGCACTTGCTGTAAAAGATCGGCAAAAGACGTCATCACCCGGGGTTCGAACCAGGGATGCAAAAGAGAGTCTCGATCATCAGCTCGTACAGTGCGCCAAGCCATCGCGCCACTGTTTGGACTGAGATATTAGGTGGATTAACTAATACTCACAGCTCCCCGTGTAGGCACTTGCTGTAAAAGATCGGCAAAAGACGTCATCACCCGGGGTTCGAACCAGGGATGCAAAAGAGAGTCTCGATCATCAGCTCGTACAGTGCGCCAAGCCATCGCGCCACTGTTTGGACTGAGATATTAGGTGGATTAACTAATACTCACAGCTCCCCGTGTAGGCACTTGCTGTAAAAGATCGGCAAAAGACGTCATCACCCGGGGTTCGAACCAGGGATGCAAAAGAGAGTCTCGATCATCAGCTCGTACAGTGCGCCAAGCCATCGCGCCACTGTTTGGACTGAGATATTAGGTGGATTAACTAATACTCACAGCTCCCCGTGTAGGCACTTGCTGTAAAAGATCGGCAAAAGACGTCATCACCCGGGGTTCGAACCAGGGATGCAAAAGAGAGTCTCGATCATCAGCTCGTACAGTGCGCCAAGCCATCGCGCCACTGTTTGGACTGAGATATTAGGTGGATTAACTAATACTCACAGCTCCCCGTGTAGGCACTTGCTGTAAAAGATCGGCAAAAGACGTCATCACCCGGGGTTCGAACCAGGGATGCAAAAGAGAGTCTCGATCATCAGCTCGTACAGTGCGCCAAGCCATCGCGCCACTGTTTGGACTGAGATATTAGGTGGATTAACTAATACTTACAGCTCCCCGTGTAGGCACTTGCTGTAAAAGATCGGCAAAAGACGTCATCACCCGGGGTTCGAACCAGGGATGCAAAAGAGAGTCTCGATCATCAGCTCGTACAGTGCGCCAAGCCATCGCGCCACTGTTTGGACTGAGATATTAGGTGGATTAACTAATACTTACAGCTCCCCGTGTAGGCACTTGCTGTAAAAGATCGGCAAAAGACGTCATCACCCGGGGTTCGAACCAGGGATGCAAAAGAGAGTCTCGATCATCAGCTCGTACAGTGCGCCAAGCCATCGCGCCACTGTTTGGACTGAGATATTAGGTGGATTAACTAATACTTACAGCTCCCCGTGTAGGCACTTGCTGTAAAAGATCGGCAAAAGACGTCATCACCCGGGGTTCGAACCAGGGATGCAAAAGAGAGTCTCGATCATCAGCTCGTACAGTGCGCCAAGCCATCGCGCCACTGTTTGGACTGAGATATTAGGTGGATTAACTAATACTTACAGCTCCCCGTGTAGGCACTTGCTGTAAAAGATCGGCAAAAGACGTCATCACCCGGGGTTCGAACCAGGGATGCAAAAGAGAGTCTCGATCATCAGCTCGTACAGTGCGCCAAGCCATCGCGCCACTGTTTGGACTGAGATATTAGGTGGATTAACTAATACTTACAGCTCCCCGTGTAGGCACTTGCTGTAAAAGATCGGCAAAAGACGTCATCACCCGGGGTTCGAACCAGGGATGCAAAAGAGAGTCTCGATCATCAGCTCGTACAGTGCGCCAAGCCATCGCGCCACTGTTTGGACTGAGATATTAGGTGGATTAACTAATACTTACAGCTCCCCGTGTAGGCACTTGCTGTAAAAGATCGGCAAAAGACGTCATCACCCGGGGTTCGAACCAGGGATGCAAAAGAGAGTCTCGATCATCAGCTCGTACAGTGCGCCAAGCCATCGCGCCACTGTTTGGACTGAGATATTAGGTGGATTAACTAATACTTACAGCTCCCCGTGTAGGCACTTGCTGTAAAAGATCGGCAAAAGACGTCATCACCCGGGGTTCGAACCAGGGATGCAAAAGAGAGTCTCGATCATCAGCTCGTACAGTGCGCCAAGCCATCGCGCCACTGTTTGGACTGAGATATTAGGTGGATTAACTAATACTTACAGCTCCCCGTGTAGGCACTTGCTGTAAAAGATCGGCAAAAGACGTCATCACCCGGGGTTCGAACCAGGGATGCAAAAGAGAGTCTCGATCATCAGCTCGTACAGTGCGCCAAGCCATCGCGCCACTGTTTGGACTGAGATATTAGGTGGATTAACTAATACTTACAGCTCCCCGTGTAGGCACTTGCTGTAAAAGATCGGCAAAAGACGTCATCACCCGGGGTTCGAACCAGGGATGCAAAAGAGAGTCTCGATCATCAGCTCGTACAGTGCGCCAAGCCATCGCGCCACTGTTTGGACTGAGATATTAGGTGGATTAACTAATACTTACAGCTCCCCGTGTAGGCACTTGCTGTAAAAGATCGGCAAAAGACGTCATCACCCGGGGTTCGAACCAGGGATGCAAAAGAGAGTCTCGATCATCAGCTCGTACAGTGCGCCAAGCCATCGCGCCACTGTTTGGACTGAGATATTAGGTGGATTAACTAATACTTACAGCTCCCCGTGTAGGCACTTGCTGTAAAAGATCGGCAAAAGACGTCATCACCCGGGGTTCGAACCAGGGATGCAAAAGAGAGTCTCGATCATCAGCTCGTACAGTGCGCCAAGCCATCGCGCCACTGTTTGGACTGAGATATTAGGTGGATTAACTAATACTTACAGCTCCCCGTGTAGGCACTTGCTGTAAAAGATCGGCAAAAGACGTCATCACCCGGGGTTCGAACCAGGGATGCAAAAGAGAGTCTCGATCATCAGCTCGTACAGTGCGCCAAGCCATCGCGCCACTGTTTGGACTGAGATATTAGGTGGATTAACTAATACTTACAGCTCCCCGTGTAGGCACTTGCTGTAAAAGATCGGCAAAAGACGTCATCACCCGGGGTTCGAACCAGGGATGCAAAAGAGAGTCTCGATCATCAGCTCGTACAGTGCGCCAAGCCATCGCGCCACTGTTTGGACTGAGATATTAGGTGGATTAACTAATACTTACAGCTCCCCGTGTAGGCACTTGCTGTAAAAGATCGGCAAAAGACGTCATCACCCGGGGTTCGAACCAGGGATGCAAAAGAGAGTCTCGATCATCAGCTCGTACAGTGCGCCAAGCCATCGCGCCACTGTTTGGACTGAGATATTAGGTGGATTAACTAATACTTACAGCTCCCCGTGTAGGCACTTGCTGTAAAAGATCGGCAAAAGACGTCATCACCCGGGGTTCGAACCAGGGATGCAAAAGAGAGTCTCGATCATCAGCTCGTACAGTGCGCCAAGCCATCGCGCCACTGTTTGGACTGAGATATTAGGTGGATTAACTAATACTTACAGCTCCCCGTGTAGGCACTTGCTGTAAAAGATCGGCAAAAGACGTCATCACCCGGGGTTCGAACCAGGGATGCAAAAGAGAGTCTCGATCATCAGCTCGTACAGTGCGCCAAGCCATCGCGCCACTGTTTGGACTGAGATATTAGGTGGATTAACTAATACTTACAGCTCCCCGTGTAGGCACTTGCTGTAAAAGATCGGCAAAAGACGTCATCACCCGGGGTTCGAACCAGGGATGCAAAAGAGAGTCTCGATCATCAGCTCGTACAGTGCGCCAAGCCATCGCGCCACTGTTTGGACTGAGATATTAGGTGGATTAACTAATACTTACAGCTCCCCGTGTAGGCACTTGCTGTAAAAGATCGGCAAAAGACGTCATCACCCGGGGTTCGAACCAGGGATGCAAAAGAGAGTCTCGATCATCAGCTCGTACAGTGCGCCAAGCCATCGCGCCACTGTTTGGACTGAGATATTAGGTGGATTAACTAATACTTACAGCTCCCCGTGTAGGCACTTGCTGTAAAAGATCGGCAAAAGACGTCATCACCCGGGGTTCGAACCAGGGATGCAAAAGAGAGTCTCGATCATCAGCTCGTACAGTGCGCCAAGCCATCGCGCCACTGTTTGGACTGAGATATTAGGTGGATTAACTAATACTTACAGCTCCCCGTGTAGGCACTTGCTGTAAAAGATCGGCAAAAGACGTCATCACCCGGGGTTCGAACCAGGGATGCAAAAGAGAGTCTCGATCATCAGCTCGTACAGTGCGCCAAGCCATCGCGCCACTGTTTGGACTGAGATATTAGGTGGATTAACTAATACTTACAGCTCCCCGTGTAGGCACTTGCTGTAAAAGATCGGCAAAAGACGTCATCACCCGGGGTTCGAACCAGGGATGCAAAAGAGAGTCTCGATCATCAGCTCGTACAGTGCGCCAAGCCATCGCGCCACTGTTTGGACTGAGATATTAGGTGGATTAACTAATACTTACAGCTCCCCGTGTAGGCACTTGCTGTAAAAGATCGGCAAAAGACGTCATCACCCGGGGTTCGAACCAGGGATGCAAAAGAGAGTCTCGATCATCAGCTCGTACAGTGCGCCAAGCCATCGCGCCACTGTTTGGACTGAGATATTAGGTGGATTAACTAATACTTACAGCTCCCCGTGTAGGCACTTGCTGTAAAAGATCGGCAAAAGACGTCATCACCCGGGGTTCGAACCAGGGATGCAAAAGAGAGTCTCGATCATCAGCTCGTACAGTGCGCCAAGCCATCGCGCCACTGTTTGGACTGAGATATTAGGTGGATTAACTAATACTTACAGCTCCCCGTGTAGGCACTTGCTGTAAAAGATCGGCAAAAGACGTCATCACCCGGGGTTCGAACCAGGGATGCAAAAGAGAGTCTCGATCATCAGCTCGTACAGTGCGCCAAGCCATCGCGCCACTGTTTGGACTGAGATATTAGGTGGATTAACTAATACTTACAGCTCCCCGTGTAGGCACTTGCTGTAAAAGATCGGCAAAAGACGTCATCACCCGGGGTTCGAACCAGGGATGCAAAAGAGAGTCTCGATCATCAGCTCGTACAGTGCGCCAAGCCATCGCGCCACTGTTTGGACTGAGATATTAGGTGGATTAACTAATACTTACAGCTCCCCGTGTAGGCACTTGCTGTAAAAGATCGGCAAAAGACGTCATCACCCGGGGTTCGAACCAGGGATGCAAAAGAGAGTCTCGATCATCAGCTCGTACAGTGCGCCAAGCCATCGCGCCACTGTTTGGACTGAGATATTAGGTGGATTAACTAATACTTACAGCTCCCCGTGTAGGCACTTGCTGTAAAAGATCGGCAAAAGACGTCATCACCCGGGGTTCGAACCAGGGATGCAAAAGAGAGTCTCGATCATCAGCTCGTACAGTGCGCCAAGCCATCGCGCCACTGTTTGGACTGAGATATTAGGTGGATTAACTAATACTTACAGCTCCCCGTGTAGGCACTTGCTGTAAAAGATCGGCAAAAGACGTCATCACCCGGGGTTCGAACCAGGGATGCAAAAGAGAGTCTCGATCATCAGCTCGTACAGTGCGCCAAGCCATCGCGCCACTGTTTGGACTGAGATATTAGGTGGATTAACTAATACTTACAGCTCCCCGTGTAGGCACTTGCTGTAAAAGATCGGCAAAAGACGTCATCACCCGGGGTTCGAACCAGGGATGCAAAAGAGAGTCTCGATCATCAGCTCGTACAGTGCGCCAAGCCATCGCGCCACTGTTTGGACTGAGATATTAGGTGGATTAACTAATACTTACAGCTCCCCGTGTAGGCACTTGCTGTAAAAGATCGGCAAAAGACGTCATCACCCGGGGTTCGAACCAGGGATGCAAAAGAGAGTCTCGATCATCAGCTCGTACAGTGCGCCAAGCCATCGCGCCACTGTTTGGACTGAGATATTAGGTGGATTAACTAATACTTACAGCTCCCCGTGTAGGCACTTGCTGTAAAAGATCGGCAAAAGACGTCATCACCCGGGGTTCGAACCAGGGATGCAAAAGAGAGTCTCGATCATCAGCTCGTACAGTGCGCCAAGCCATCGCGCCACTGTTTGGACTGAGATATTAGGTGGATTAACTAATACTTACAGCTCCCCGTGTAGGCACTTGCTGTAAAAGATCGGCAAAAGACGTCATCACCCGGGGTTCGAACCAGGGATGCAAAAGAGAGTCTCGATCATCAGCTCGTACAGTGCGCCAAGCCATCGCGCCACTGTTTGGACTGAGATATTAGGTGGATTAACTAATACTTACAGCTCCCCGTGTAGGCACTTGCTGTAAAAGATCGGCAAAAGACGTCATCACCCGGGGTTCGAACCAGGGATGCAAAAGAGAGTCTCGATCATCAGCTCGTACAGTGCGCCAAGCCATCGCGCCACTGTTTGGACTGAGATATTAGGTGGATTAACTAATACTTACAGCTCCCCGTGTAGGCACTTGCTGTAAAAGATCGGCAAAAGACGTCATCACCCGGGGTTCGAACCAGGGATGCAAAAGAGAGTCTCGATCATCAGCTCGTACAGTGCGCCAAGCCATCGCGCCACTGTTTGGACTGAGATATTAGGTGGATTAACTAATACTTACAGCTCCCCGTGTAGGCACTTGCTGTAAAAGATCGGCAAAAGACGTCATCACCCGGGGTTCGAACCAGGGATGCAAAAGAGAGTCTCGATCATCAGCTCGTACAGTGCGCCAAGCCATCGCGCCACTGTTTGGACTGAGATATTAGGTGGATTAACTAATACTTACAGCTCCCCGAGTAGGCACTTGCTGTAAAAGATCGGCAAAAGACGTCATCACCCGGGGTTCGAACCAGGGATGCAAAAGAGAGTCTCGATCATCAGCTCGTACAGTGCGCCAAGCCATCGCGCCACTGTTTGGACTGAGATATTAGGTGGATTAACTAATACTTACAGCTCCCCGTGTAGGCACTTGCTGTAAAAGATCGGCAAAAGACGTCATCACCCGGGGTTCGAACCAGGGATGCAAAAGAGAGTCTCGATCATCAGCTCGTACAGTGCGCCAAGCCATCGCGCCACTGTTTGGACTGAGATATTAGGTGGATTAACTAATACTTACAGCTCCCCGTGTAGGCACTTGCTGTAAAAGATCGGCAAAAGACGTCATCACCCGGGGTTCGAACCAGGGATGCAAAAGAGAGTCTCGATCATCAGCTCGTACAGTGCGCCAAGCCATCGCGCCACTGTTTGGACTGAGATATTAGGTGGATTAACTAATACTTACAGCTCCCCGTGTAGGCACTTGCTGTAAAAGATCGGCAAAAGACGTCATCACCCGGGGTTCGAACCAGGGATGCAAAAGAGAGTCTCGATCATCAGCTCGTACAGTGCGCCAAGCCATCGCGCCACTGTTTGGACTGAGATATTAGGTGGATTAACTAATACTTACAGCTCCCCGTGTAGGCACTTGCTGTAAAAGATCGGCAAAAGACGTCATCACCCGGGGTTCGAACCAGGGATGCAAAAGAGAGTCTCGATCATCAGCTCGTACAGTGCGCCAAGCCATCGCGCCACTGTTTGGACTGAGATATTAGGTGGATTAACTAATACTTACAGCTCCCCGTGTAGGCACTTGCTGTAAAAGATCGGCAAAAGACGTCATCACCCGGGGTTCGAACCAGGGATGCAAAAGAGAGTCTCGATCATCAGCTCGTACAGTGCGCCAAGCCATCGCGCCACTGTTTGGACTGAGATATTAGGTGGATTAACTAATACTTACAGCTCCCCGTGTAGGCACTTGCTGTAAAAGATCGGCAAAAGACGTCATCACCCGGGGTTCGAACCAGGGATGCAAAAGAGAGTCTCGATCATCAGCTCGTACAGTGCGCCAAGCCATCGCGCCACTGTTTGGACTGAGATATTAGGTGGATTAACTAATACTTACAGCTCCCCGTGTAGGCACTTGCTGTAAAAGATCGGCAAAAGACGTCATCACCCGGGGTTCGAACCAGGGATGCAAAAGAGAGTCTCGATCATCAGCTCGTACAGTGCGCCAAGCCATCGCGCCACTGTTTGGACTGAGATATTAGGTGGATTAACTAATACTTACAGCTCCCCGTGTAGGCACTTGCTGTAAAAGATCGGCAAAAGACGTCATCACCCGGGGTTCGAACCAGGGATGCAAAAGAGAGTCTCGATCATCAGCTCGTACAGTGCGCCAAGCCATCGCGCCACTGTTTGGACTGAGATATTAGGTGGATTAACTAATACTTACAGCTCCCCGTGTAGGCACTTGCTGTAAAAGATCGGCAAAAGACGTCATCACCCGGGGTTCGAACCAGGGATGCAAAAGAGAGTCTCGATCATCAGCTCGTACAGTGCGCCAAGCCATCGCGCCACTGTTTGGACTGAGATATTAGGTGGATTAACTAATACTTACAGCTCCCCGTGTAGGCACTTGCTGTAAAAGATCGGCAAAAGACGTCATCACCCGGGGTTCGAACCAGGGATGCAAAAGAGAGTCTCGATCATCAGCTCGTACAGTGCGCCAAGCCATCGCGCCACTGTTTGGACTGAGATATTAGGTGGATTAACTAATACTTACAGCTCCCCGTGTAGGCACTTGCTGTAAAAGATCGGCAAAAGACGTCATCACCCGGGGTTCGAACCAGGGATGCAAAAGAGAGTCTCGATCATCAGCTCGTACAGTGCGCCAAGCCATCGCGCCACTGTTTGGACTGAGATATTAGGTGGATTAACTAATACTTACAGCTCCCCGTGTAGGCACTTGCTGTAAAAGATCGGCAAAAGACGTCATCACCCGGGGTTCGAACCAGGGATGCAAAAGAGAGTCTCGATCATCAGCTCGTACAGTGCGCCAAGCCATCGCGCCACTGTTTGGACTGAGATATTAGGTGGATTAACTAATACTTACAGCTCCCCGTGTAGGCACTTGCTGTAAAAGATCGGCAAAAGACGTCATCACCCGGGGTTCGAACCAGGGATGCAAAAGAGAGTCTCGATCATCAGCTCGTACAGTGCGCCAAGCCATCGCGCCACTGTTTGGACTGAGATATTAGGTGGATTAACTAATACTTACAGCTCCCCGTGTAGGCACTTGCTGTAAAAGATCGGCAAAAGACGTCATCACCCGGGGTTCGAACCAGGGATGCAAAAGAGAGTCTCGATCATCAGCTCGTACAGTGCGCCAAGCCATCGCGCCACTGTTTGGACTGAGATATTAGGTGGATTAACTAATACTTACAGCTCCCCGTGTAGGCACTTGCTGTAAAAGATCGGCAAAAGACGTCATCACCCGGGGTTCGAACCAGGGATGCAAAAGAGAGTCTCGATCATCAGCTCGTACAGTGCGCCAAGCCATCGCGCCACTGTTTGGACTGAGATATTAGGTGGATTAACTAATACTTACAGCTCCCCGTGTAGGCACTTGCTGTAAAAGATCGGCAAAAGACGTCATCACCCGGGGTTCGAACCAGGGATGCAAAAGAGAGTCTCGATCATCAGCTCGTACAGTGCGCCAAGCCATCGCGCCACTGTTTGGACTGAGATATTAGGTGGATTAACTAATACTTACAGCTCCCCGTGTAGGCACTTGCTGTAAAAGATCGGCAAAAGACGTCATCACCCGGGGTTCGAACCAGGGATGCAAAAGAGAGTCTCGATCATCAGCTCGTACAGTGCGCCAAGCCATCGCGCCACTGTTTGGACTGAGATATTAGGTGGATTAACTAATACTTACAGCTCCCCGTGTAGGCACTTGCTGTAAAAGATCGGCAAAAGACGTCATCACCCGGGGTTCGAACCAGGGATGCAAAAGAGAGTCTCGATCATCAGCTCGTACAGTGCGCCAAGCCATCGCGCCACTGTTTGGACTGAGATATTAGGTGGATTAACTAATACTTACAGCTCCCCGTGTAGGCACTTGCTGTAAAAGATCGGCAAAAGACGTCATCACCCGGGGTTCGAACCAGGGATGCAAAAGAGAGTCTCGATCATCAGCTCGTACAGTGCGCCAAGCCATCGCGCCACTGTTTGGACTGAGATATTAGGTGGATTAACTAATACTTACAGCTCCCCGTGTAGGCACTTGCTGTAAAAGATCGGCAAAAGACGTCATCACCCGGGGTTCGAACCAGGGATGCAAAAGAGAGTCTCGATCATCAGCTCGTACAGTGCGCCAAGCCATCGCGCCACTGTTTGGACTGAGATATTAGGTGGATTAACTAATACTTACAGCTCCCCGTGTAGGCACTTGCTGTAAAAGATCGGCAAAAGACGTCATCACCCGGGGTTCGAACCAGGGATGCAAAAGAGAGTCTCGATCATCAGCTCGTACAGTGCGCCAAGCCATCGCGCCACTGTTTGGACTGAGATATTAGGTGGATTAACTAATACTTACAGCTCCCCGTGTAGGCACTTGCTGTAAAAGATCGGCAAAAGACGTCATCACCCGGGGTTCGAACCAGGGATGCAAAAGAGAGTCTCGATCATCAGCTCGTACAGTGCGCCAAGCCATCGCGCCACTGTTTGGACTGAGATATTAGGTGGATTAACTAATACTTACAGCTCCCCGTGTAGGCACTTGCTGTAAAAGATCGGCAAAAGACGTCATCACCCGGGGTTCGAACCAGGGATGCAAAAGAGAGTCTCGATCATCAGCTCGTACAGTGCGCCAAGCCATCGCGCCACTGTTTGGACTGAGATATTAGGTGGATTAACTAATACTTACAGCTCCCCGTGTAGGCACTTGCTGTAAAAGATCGGCAAAAGACGTCATCACCCGGGGTTCGAACCAGGGATGCAAAAGAGAGTCTCGATCATCAGCTCGTACAGTGCGCCAAGCCATCGCGCCACTGTTTGGACTGAGATATTAGGTGGATTAACTAATACTTACAGCTCCCCGTGTAGGCACTTGCTGTAAAAGATCGGCAAAAGACGTCATCACCCGGGGTTCGAACCAGGGATGCAAAAGAGAGTCTCGATCATCAGCTCGTACAGTGCGCCAAGCCATCGCGCCACTGTTTGGACTGAGATATTAGGTGGATTAACTAATACTTACAGCTCCCCGTGTAGGCACTTGCTGTAAAAGATCGGCAAAAGACGTCATCACCCGGGGTTCGAACCAGGGATGCAAAAGAGAGTCTCGATCATCAGCTCGTACAGTGCGCCAAGCCATCGCGCCACTGTTTGGACTGAGATATTAGGTGGATTAACTAATACTTACAGCTCCCCGTGTAGGCACTTGCTGTAAAAGATCGGCAAAAGACGTCATCACCCGGGGTTCGAACCAGGGATGCAAAAGAGAGTCTCGATCATCAGCTCGTACAGTGCGCCAAGCCATCGCGCCACTGTTTGGACTGAGATATTAGGTGGATTAACTAATACTTACAGCTCCCCGTGTAGGCACTTGCTGTAAAAGATCGGCAAAAGACGTCATCACCCGGGGTTCGAACCAGGGATGCAAAAGAGAGTCTCGATCATCAGCTCGTACAGTGCGCCAAGCCATCGCGCCACTGTTTGGACTGAGATATTAGGTGGATTAACTAATACTTACAGCTCCCCGTGTAGGCACTTGCTGTAAAAGATCGGCAAAAGACGTCATCACCCGGGGTTCGAACCAGGGATGCAAAAGAGAGTCTCGATCATCAGCTCGTACAGTGCGCCAAGCCATCGCGCCACTGTTTGGACTGAGATATTAGGTGGATTAACTAATACTTACAGCTCCCCGTGTAGGCACTTGCTGTAAAAGATCGGCAAAAGACGTCATCACCCGGGGTTCGAACCAGGGATGCAAAAGAGAGTCTCGATCATCAGCTCGTACAGTGCGCCAAGCCATCGCGCCACTGTTTGGACTGAGATATTAGGTGGATTAACTAATACTTACAGCTCCCCGTGTAGGCACTTGCTGTAAAAGATCGGCAAAAGACGTCATCACCCGGGGTTCGAACCAGGGATGCAAAAGAGAGTCTCGATCATCAGCTCGTACAGTGCGCCAAGCCATCGCGCCACTGTTTGGACTGAGATATTAGGTGGATTAACTAATACTTACAGCTCCCCGTGTAGGCACTTGCTGTAAAAGATCGGCAAAAGACGTCATCACCCGGGGTTCGAACCAGGGATGCAAAAGAGAGTCTCGATCATCAGCTCGTACAGTGCGCCAAGCCATCGCGCCACTGTTTGGACTGAGATATTAGGTGGATTAACTAATACTTACAGCTCCCCGTGTAGGCACTTGCTGTAAAAGATCGGCAAAAGACGTCATCACCCGGGGTTCGAACCAGGGATGCAAAAGAGAGTCTCGATCATCAGCTCGTACAGTGCGCCAAGCCATCGCGCCACTGTTTGGACTGAGATATTAGGTGGATTAACTAATACTTACAGCTCCCCGTGTAGGCACTTGCTGTAAAAGATCGGCAAAAGACGTCATCACCCGGGGTTCGAACCAGGGATGCAAAAGAGAGTCTCGATCATCAGCTCGTACAGTGCGCCAAGCCATCGCGCCACTGTTTGGACTGAGATATTAGGTGGATTAACTAATACTTACAGCTCCCCGTGTAGGCACTTGCTGTAAAAGATCGGCAAAAGACGTCATCACCCGGGGTTCGAACCAGGGATGCAAAAGAGAGTCTCGATCATCAGCTCGTACAGTGCGCCAAGCCATCGCGCCACTGTTTGGACTGAGATATTAGGTGGATTAACTAATACTTACAGCTCCCCGTGTAGGCACTTGCTGTAAAAGATCGGCAAAAGACGTCATCACCCGGGGTTCGAACCAGGGATGCAAAAGAGAGTCTCGATCATCAGCTCGTACAGTGCGCCAAGCCATCGCGCCACTGTTTGGACTGAGATATTAGGTGGATTAACTAATACTTACAGCTCCCCGTGTAGGCACTTGCTGTAAAAGATCGGCAAAAGACGTCATCACCCGGGGTTCGAACCAGGGATGCAAAAGAGAGTCTCGATCATCAGCTCGTACAGTGCGCCAAGCCATCGCGCCACTGTTTGGACTGAGATATTAGGTGGATTAACTAATACTTACAGCTCCCCGTGTAGGCACTTGCTGTAAAAGATCGGCAAAAGACGTCATCACCCGGGGTTCGAACCAGGGATGCAAAAGAGAGTCTCGATCATCAGCTCGTACAGTGCGCCAAGCCATCGCGCCACTGTTTGGACTGAGATATTAGGTGGATTAACTAATACTTACAGCTCCCCGTGTAGGCACTTGCTGTAAAAGATCGGCAAAAGACGTCATCACCCGGGGTTCGAACCAGGGATGCAAAAGAGAGTCTCGATCATCAGCTCGTACAGTGCGCCAAGCCATCGCGCCACTGTTTGGACTGAGATATTAGGTGGATTAACTAATACTTACAGCTCCCCGTGTAGGCACTTGCTGTAAAAGATCGGCAAAAGACGTCATCACCCGGGGTTCGAACCAGGGATGCAAAAGAGAGTCTCGATCATCAGCTCGTACAGTGCGCCAAGCCATCGCGCCACTGTTTGGACTGAGATATTAGGTGGATTAACTAATACTTACAGCTCCCCGTGTAGGCACTTGCTGTAAAAGATCGGCAAAAGACGTCATCACCCGGGGTTCGAACCAGGGATGCAAAAGAGAGTCTCGATCATCAGCTCGTACAGTGCGCCAAGCCATCGCGCCACTGTTTGGACTGAGATATTAGGTGGATTAACTAATACTTACAGCTCCCCGTGTAGGCACTTGCTGTAAAAGATCGGCAAAAGACGTCATCACCCGGGGTTCGAACCAGGGATGCAAAAGAGAGTCTCGATCATCAGCTCGTACAGTGCGCCAAGCCATCGCGCCACTGTTTGGACTGAGATATTAGGTGGATTAACTAATACTTACAGCTCCCCGTGTAGGCACTTGCTGTAAAAGATCGGCAAAAGACGTCATCACCCGGGGTTCGAACCAGGGATGCAAAAGAGAGTCTCGATCATCAGCTCGTACAGTGCGCCAAGCCATCGCGCCACTGTTTGGACTGAGATATTAGGTGGATTAACTAATACTTACAGCTCCCCGTGTAGGCACTTGCTGTAAAAGATCGGCAAAAGACGTCATCACCCGGGGTTCGAACCAGGGATGCAAAAGAGAGTCTCGATCATCAGCTCGTACAGTGCGCCAAGCCATCGCGCCACTGTTTGGACTGAGATATTAGGTGGATTAACTAATACTTACAGCTCCCCGTGTAGGCACTTGCTGTAAAAGATCGGCAAAAGACGTCATCACCCGGGGTTCGAACCAGGGATGCAAAAGAGAGTCTCGATCATCAGCTCGTACAGTGCGCCAAGCCATCGCGCCACTGTTTGGACTGAGATATTAGGTGGATTAACTAATACTTACAGCTCCCCGTGTAGGCACTTGCTGTAAAAGATCGGCAAAAGACGTCATCACCCGGGGTTCGAACCAGGGATGCAAAAGAGAGTCTCGATCATCAGCTCGTACAGTGCGCCAAGCCATCGCGCCACTGTTTGGACTGAGATATTAGGTGGATTAACTAATACTTACAGCTCCCCGTGTAGGCACTTGCTGTAAAAGATCGGCAAAAGACGTCATCACCCGGGGTTCGAACCAGGGATGCAAAAGAGAGTCTCGATCATCAGCTCGTACAGTGCGCCAAGCCATCGCGCCACTGTTTGGACTGAGATATTAGGTGGATTAACTAATACTTACAGCTCCCCGTGTAGGCACTTGCTGTAAAAGATCGGCAAAAGACGTCATCACCCGGGGTTCGAACCAGGGATGCAAAAGAGAGTCTCGATCATCAGCTCGTACAGTGCGCCAAGCCATCGCGCCACTGTTTGGACTGAGATATTAGGTGGATTAACTAATACTTACAGCTCCCCGTGTAGGCACTTGCTGTAAAAGATCGGCAAAAGACGTCATCACCCGGGGTTCGAACCAGGGATGCAAAAGAGAGTCTCGATCATCAGCTCGTACAGTGCGCCAAGCCATCGCGCCACTGTTTGGACTGAGATATTAGGTGGATTAACTAATACTTACAGCTCCCCGTGTAGGCACTTGCTGTAAAAGATCGGCAAAAGACGTCATCACCCGGGGTTCGAACCAGGGATGCAAAAGAGAGTCTCGATCATCAGCTCGTACAGTGCGCCAAGCCATCGCGCCACTGTTTGGACTGAGATATTAGGTGGATTAACTAATACTTACAGCTCCCCGTGTAGGCACTTGCTGTAAAAGATCGGCAAAAGACGTCATCACCCGGGGTTCGAACCAGGGATGCAAAAGAGAGTCTCGATCATCAGCTCGTACAGTGCGCCAAGCCATCGCGCCACTGTTTGGACTGAGATATTAGGTGGATTAACTAATACTTACAGCTCCCCGTGTAGGCACTTGCTGTAAAAGATCGGCAAAAGACGTCATCACCCGGGGTTCGAACCAGGGATGCAAAAGAGAGTCTCGATCATCAGCTCGTACAGTGCGCCAAGCCATCGCGCCACTGTTTGGACTGAGATATTAGGTGGATTAACTAATACTTACAGCTCCCCGTGTAGGCACTTGCTGTAAAAGATCGGCAAAAGACGTCATCACCCGGGGTTCGAACCAGGGATGCAAAAGAGAGTCTCGATCATCAGCTCGTACAGTGCGCCAAGCCATCGCGCCACTGTTTGGACTGAGATATTAGGTGGATTAACTAATACTTACAGCTCCCCGTGTAGGCACTTGCTGTAAAAGATCGGCAAAAGACGTCATCACCCGGGGTTCGAACCAGGGATGCAAAAGAGAGTCTCGATCATCAGCTCGTACAGTGCGCCAAGCCATCGCGCCACTGTTTGGACTGAGATATTAGGTGGATTAACTAATACTTACAGCTCCCCGTGTAGGCACTTGCTGTAAAAGATCGGCAAAAGACGTCATCACCCGGGGTTCGAACCAGGGATGCAAAAGAGAGTCTCGATCATCAGCTCGTACAGTGCGCCAAGCCATCGCGCCACTGTTTGGACTGAGATATTAGGTGGATTAACTAATACTTACAGCTCCCCGTGTAGGCACTTGCTGTAAAAGATCGGCAAAAGACGTCATCACCCGGGGTTCGAACCAGGGATGCAAAAGAGAGTCTCGATCATCAGCTCGTACAGTGCGCCAAGCCATCGCGCCACTGTTTGGACTGAGATATTAGGTGGATTAACTAATACTTACAGCTCCCCGTGTAGGCACTTGCTGTAAAAGATCGGCAAAAGACGTCATCACCCGGGGTTCGAACCAGGGATGCAAAAGAGAGTCTCGATCATCAGCTCGTACAGTGCGCCAAGCCATCGCGCCACTGTTTGGACTGAGATATTAGGTGGATTAACTAATACTTACAGCTCCCCGTGTAGGCACTTGCTGTAAAAGATCGGCAAAAGACGTCATCACCCGGGGTTCGAACCAGGGATGCAAAAGAGAGTCTCGATCATCAGCTCGTACAGTGCGCCAAGCCATCGCGCCACTGTTTGGACTGAGATATTAGGTGGATTAACTAATACTTACAGCTCCCCGTGTAGGCACTTGCTGTAAAAGATCGGCAAAAGACGTCATCACCCGGGGTTCGAACCAGGGATGCAAAAGAGAGTCTCGATCATCAGCTCGTACAGTGCGCCAAGCCATCGCGCCACTGTTTGGACTGAGATATTAGGTGGATTAACTAATACTTACAGCTCCCCGTGTAGGCACTTGCTGTAAAAGATCGGCAAAAGACGTCATCACCCGGGGTTCGAACCAGGGATGCAAAAGAGAGTCTCGATCATCAGCTCGTACAGTGCGCCAAGCCATCGCGCCACTGTTTGGACTGAGATATTAGGTGGATTAACTAATACTTACAGCTCCCCGTGTAGGCACTTGCTGTAAAAGATCGGCAAAAGACGTCATCACCCGGGGTTCGAACCAGGGATGCAAAAGAGAGTCTCGATCATCAGCTCGTACAGTGCGCCAAGCCATCGCGCCACTGTTTGGACTGAGATATTAGGTGGATTAACTAATACTTACAGCTCCCCGTGTAGGCACTTGCTGTAAAAGATCGGCAAAAGACGTCATCACCCGGGGTTCGAACCAGGGATGCAAAAGAGAGTCTCGATCATCAGCTCGTACAGTGCGCCAAGCCATCGCGCCACTGTTTGGACTGAGATATTAGGTGGATTAACTAATACTTACAGCTCCCCGTGTAGGCACTTGCTGTAAAAGATCGGCAAAAGACGTCATCACCCGGGGTTCGAACCAGGGATGCAAAAGAGAGTCT
>NC_092562.1:17389190-17411813 GCF_037975245.1 Apostichopus japonicus
GGTTCGAACCAGGGATGCAAAAGAGAGTCTCGATCATCAGCTCGTACAGTGCGCCAAGCCATCGCGCCACTGTTTGGACTGAGATATTAGGTGGATTAACTAATACTTACAGCTCCCCGTGTAGGCACTTGCTGTAAAAGATCGGCAAAAGACGTCATCACCCGGGGTTCGAACCAGGGATGCAAAAGAGAGTCTCGATCATCAGCTCGTACAGTGCGCCAAGCCATCGCGCCACTGTTTGGACTGAGATATTAGGTGGATTAACTAATACTTACAGCTCCCCGTGTAGGCACTTGCTGTAAAAGATCGGCAAAAGACGTCATCACCCGGGGTTCGAACCAGGGATGCAAAAGAGAGTCTCGATCATCAGCTCGTACAGTGCGCCAAGCCATCGCGCCACTGTTTGGACTGAGATATTAGGTGGATTAACTAATACTTACAGCTCCCCGTGTAGGCACTTGCTGTAAAAGATCGGCAAAAGACGTCATCACCCGGGGTTCGAACCAGGGATGCAAAAGAGAGTCTCGATCATCAGCTCGTACAGTGCGCCAAGCCATCGCGCCACTGTTTGGACTGAGATATTAGGTGGATTAACTAATACTTACAGCTCCCCGTGTAGGCACTTGCTGTAAAAGATCGGCAAAAGACGTCATCACCCGGGGTTCGAACCAGGGATGCAAAAGAGAGTCTCGATCATCAGCTCGTACAGTGCGCCAAGCCATCGCGCCACTGTTTGGACTGAGATATTAGGTGGATTAACTAATACTTACAGCTCCCCGTGTAGGCACTTGCTGTAAAAGATCGGCAAAAGACGTCATCACCCGGGGTTCGAACCAGGGATGCAAAAGAGAGTCTCGATCATCAGCTCGTACAGTGCGCCAAGCCATCGCGCCACTGTTTGGACTGAGATATTAGGTGGATTAACTAATACTTACAGCTCCCCGTGTAGGCACTTGCTGTAAAAGATCGGCAAAAGACGTCATCACCCGGGGTTCGAACCAGGGATGCAAAAGAGAGTCTCGATCATCAGCTCGTACAGTGCGCCAAGCCATCGCGCCACTGTTTGGACTGAGATATTAGGTGGATTAACTAATACTTACAGCTCCCCGTGTAGGCACTTGCTGTAAAAGATCGGCAAAAGACGTCATCACCCGGGGTTCGAACCAGGGATGCAAAAGAGAGTCTCGATCATCAGCTCGTACAGTGCGCCAAGCCATCGCGCCACTGTTTGGACTGAGATATTAGGTGGATTAACTAATACTTACAGCTCCCCGTGTAGGCACTTGCTGTAAAAGATCGGCAAAAGACGTCATCACCCGGGGTTCGAACCAGGGATGCAAAAGAGAGTCTCGATCATCAGCTCGTACAGTGCGCCAAGCCATCGCGCCACTGTTTGGACTGAGATATTAGGTGGATTAACTAATACTTACAGCTCCCCGTGTAGGCACTTGCTGTAAAAGATCGGCAAAAGACGTCATCACCCGGGGTTCGAACCAGGGATGCAAAAGAGAGTCTCGATCATCAGCTCGTACAGTGCGCCAAGCCATCGCGCCACTGTTTGGACTGAGATATTAGGTGGATTAACTAATACTTACAGCTCCCCGTGTAGGCACTTGCTGTAAAAGATCGGCAAAAGACGTCATCACCCGGGGTTCGAACCAGGGATGCAAAAGAGAGTCTCGATCATCAGCTCGTACAGTGCGCCAAGCCATCGCGCCACTGTTTGGACTGAGATATTAGGTGGATTAACTAATACTTACAGCTCCCCGTGTAGGCACTTGCTGTAAAAGATCGGCAAAAGACGTCATCACCCGGGGTTCGAACCAGGGATGCAAAAGAGAGTCTCGATCATCAGCTCGTACAGTGCGCCAAGCCATCGCGCCACTGTTTGGACTGAGATATTAGGTGGATTAACTAATACTTACAGCTCCCCGTGTAGGCACTTGCTGTAAAAGATCGGCAAAAGACGTCATCACCCGGGGTTCGAACCAGGGATGCAAAAGAGAGTCTCGATCATCAGCTCGTACAGTGCGCCAAGCCATCGCGCCACTGTTTGGACTGAGATATTAGGTGGATTAACTAATACTTACAGCTCCCCGTGTAGGCACTTGCTGTAAAAGATCGGCAAAAGACGTCATCACCCGGGGTTCGAACCAGGGATGCAAAAGAGAGTCTCGATCATCAGCTCGTACAGTGCGCCAAGCCATCGCGCCACTGTTTGGACTGAGATATTAGGTGGATTAACTAATACTTACAGCTCCCCGTGTAGGCACTTGCTGTAAAAGATCGGCAAAAGACGTCATCACCCGGGGTTCGAACCAGGGATGCAAAAGAGAGTCTCGATCATCAGCTCGTACAGTGCGCCAAGCCATCGCGCCACTGTTTGGACTGAGATATTAGGTGGATTAACTAATACTTACAGCTCCCCGTGTAGGCACTTGCTGTAAAAGATCGGCAAAAGACGTCATCACCCGGGGTTCGAACCAGGGATGCAAAAGAGAGTCTCGATCATCAGCTCGTACAGTGCGCCAAGCCATCGCGCCACTGTTTGGACTGAGATATTAGGTGGATTAACTAATACTTACAGCTCCCCGTGTAGGCACTTGCTGTAAAAGATCGGCAAAAGACGTCATCACCCGGGGTTCGAACCAGGGATGCAAAAGAGAGTCTCGATCATCAGCTCGTACAGTGCGCCAAGCCATCGCGCCACTGTTTGGACTGAGATATTAGGTGGATTAACTAATACTTACAGCTCCCCGTGTAGGCACTTGCTGTAAAAGATCGGCAAAAGACGTCATCACCCGGGGTTCGAACCAGGGATGCAAAAGAGAGTCTCGATCATCAGCTCGTACAGTGCGCCAAGCCATCGCGCCACTGTTTGGACTGAGATATTAGGTGGATTAACTAATACTTACAGCTCCCCGTGTAGGCACTTGCTGTAAAAGATCGGCAAAAGACGTCATCACCCGGGGTTCGAACCAGGGATGCAAAAGAGAGTCTCGATCATCAGCTCGTACAGTGCGCCAAGCCATCGCGCCACTGTTTGGACTGAGATATTAGGTGGATTAACTAATACTTACAGCTCCCCGTGTAGGCACTTGCTGTAAAAGATCGGCAAAAGACGTCATCACCCGGGGTTCGAACCAGGGATGCAAAAGAGAGTCTCGATCATCAGCTCGTACAGTGCGCCAAGCCATCGCGCCACTGTTTGGACTGAGATATTAGGTGGATTAACTAATACTTACAGCTCCCCGTGTAGGCACTTGCTGTAAAAGATCGGCAAAAGACGTCATCACCCGGGGTTCGAACCAGGGATGCAAAAGAGAGTCTCGATCATCAGCTCGTACAGTGCGCCAAGCCATCGCGCCACTGTTTGGACTGAGATATTAGGTGGATTAACTAATACTTACAGCTCCCCGTGTAGGCACTTGCTGTAAAAGATCGGCAAAAGACGTCATCACCCGGGGTTCGAACCAGGGATGCAAAAGAGAGTCTCGATCATCAGCTCGTACAGTGCGCCAAGCCATCGCGCCACTGTTTGGACTGAGATATTAGGTGGATTAACTAATACTTACAGCTCCCCGTGTAGGCACTTGCTGTAAAAGATCGGCAAAAGACGTCATCACCCGGGGTTCGAACCAGGGATGCAAAAGAGAGTCTCGATCATCAGCTCGTACAGTGCGCCAAGCCATCGCGCCACTGTTTGGACTGAGATATTAGGTGGATTAACTAATACTTACAGCTCCCCGTGTAGGCACTTGCTGTAAAAGATCGGCAAAAGACGTCATCACCCGGGGTTCGAACCAGGGATGCAAAAGAGAGTCTCGATCATCAGCTCGTACAGTGCGCCAAGCCATCGCGCCACTGTTTGGACTGAGATATTAGGTGGATTAACTAATACTTACAGCTCCCCGTGTAGGCACTTGCTGTAAAAGATCGGCAAAAGACGTCATCACCCGGGGTTCGAACCAGGGATGCAAAAGAGAGTCTCGATCATCAGCTCGTACAGTGCGCCAAGCCATCGCGCCACTGTTTGGACTGAGATATTAGGTGGATTAACTAATACTTACAGCTCCCCGTGTAGGCACTTGCTGTAAAAGATCGGCAAAAGACGTCATCACCCGGGGTTCGAACCAGGGATGCAAAAGAGAGTCTCGATCATCAGCTCGTACAGTGCGCCAAGCCATCGCGCCACTGTTTGGACTGAGATATTAGGTGGATTAACTAATACTTACAGCTCCCCGTGTAGGCACTTGCTGTAAAAGATCGGCAAAAGACGTCATCACCCGGGGTTCGAACCAGGGATGCAAAAGAGAGTCTCGATCATCAGCTCGTACAGTGCGCCAAGCCATCGCGCCACTGTTTGGACTGAGATATTAGGTGGATTAACTAATACTTACAGCTCCCCGTGTAGGCACTTGCTGTAAAAGATCGGCAAAAGACGTCATCACCCGGGGTTCGAACCAGGGATGCAAAAGAGAGTCTCGATCATCAGCTCGTACAGTGCGCCAAGCCATCGCGCCACTGTTTGGACTGAGATATTAGGTGGATTAACTAATACTTACAGCTCCCCGTGTAGGCACTTGCTGTAAAAGATCGGCAAAAGACGTCATCACCCGGGGTTCGAACCAGGGATGCAAAAGAGAGTCTCGATCATCAGCTCGTACAGTGCGCCAAGCCATCGCGCCACTGTTTGGACTGAGATATTAGGTGGATTAACTAATACTTACAGCTCCCCGTGTAGGCACTTGCTGTAAAAGATCGGCAAAAGACGTCATCACCCGGGGTTCGAACCAGGGATGCAAAAGAGAGTCTCGATCATCAGCTCGTACAGTGCGCCAAGCCATCGCGCCACTGTTTGGACTGAGATATTAGGTGGATTAACTAATACTTACAGCTCCCCGTGTAGGCACTTGCTGTAAAAGATCGGCAAAAGACGTCATCACCCGGGGTTCGAACCAGGGATGCAAAAGAGAGTCTCGATCATCAGCTCGTACAGTGCGCCAAGCCATCGCGCCACTGTTTGGACTGAGATATTAGGTGGATTAACTAATACTTACAGCTCCCCGTGTAGGCACTTGCTGTAAAAGATCGGCAAAAGACGTCATCACCCGGGGTTCGAACCAGGGATGCAAAAGAGAGTCTCGATCATCAGCTCGTACAGTGCGCCAAGCCATCGCGCCACTGTTTGGACTGAGATATTAGGTGGATTAACTAATACTTACAGCTCCCCGTGTAGGCACTTGCTGTAAAAGATCGGCAAAAGACGTCATCACCCGGGGTTCGAACCAGGGATGCAAAAGAGAGTCTCGATCATCAGCTCGTACAGTGCGCCAAGCCATCGCGCCACTGTTTGGACTGAGATATTAGGTGGATTAACTAATACTTACAGCTCCCCGTGTAGGCACTTGCTGTAAAAGATCGGCAAAAGACGTCATCACCCGGGGTTCGAACCAGGGATGCAAAAGAGAGTCTCGATCATCAGCTCGTACAGTGCGCCAAGCCATCGCGCCACTGTTTGGACTGAGATATTAGGTGGATTAACTAATACTTACAGCTCCCCGTGTAGGCACTTGCTGTAAAAGATCGGCAAAAGACGTCATCACCCGGGGTTCGAACCAGGGATGCAAAAGAGAGTCTCGATCATCAGCTCGTACAGTGCGCCAAGCCATCGCGCCACTGTTTGGACTGAGATATTAGGTGGATTAACTAATACTTACAGCTCCCCGTGTAGGCACTTGCTGTAAAAGATCGGCAAAAGACGTCATCACCCGGGGTTCGAACCAGGGATGCAAAAGAGAGTCTCGATCATCAGCTCGTACAGTGCGCCAAGCCATCGCGCCACTGTTTGGACTGAGATATTAGGTGGATTAACTAATACTTACAGCTCCCCGTGTAGGCACTTGCTGTAAAAGATCGGCAAAAGACGTCATCACCCGGGGTTCGAACCAGGGATGCAAAAGAGAGTCTCGATCATCAGCTCGTACAGTGCGCCAAGCCATCGCGCCACTGTTTGGACTGAGATATTAGGTGGATTAACTAATACTTACAGCTCCCCGTGTAGGCACTTGCTGTAAAAGATCGGCAAAAGACGTCATCACCCGGGGTTCGAACCAGGGATGCAAAAGAGAGTCTCGATCATCAGCTCGTACAGTGCGCCAAGCCATCGCGCCACTGTTTGGACTGAGATATTAGGTGGATTAACTAACTACTTACAGCTCCCCGTGTAGGCACTTGCTGTAAAAGATCGGCAAAAGACGTCATCACCCGGGGTTCGAACCAGGGATGCAAAAGAGAGTCTCGATCATCAGCTCGTACAGTGCGCCAAGCCATCGCGCCACTGTTTGGACTGAGATATTAGGTGGATTAACTAATACTTACAGCTCCCCGTGTAGGCACTTGCTGTAAAAGATCGGCAAAAGACGTCATCACCCGGGGTTCGAACCAGGGATGCAAAAGAGAGTCTCGATCATCAGCTCGTACAGTGCGCCAAGCCATCGCGCCACTGTTTGGACTGAGATATTAGGTGGATTAACTAATACTTACAGCTCCCCGTGTAGGCACTTGCTGTAAAAGATCGGCAAAAGACGTCATCACCCGGGGTTCGAACCAGGGATGCAAAAGAGAGTCTCGATCATCAGCTCGTACAGTGCGCCAAGCCATCGCGCCACTGTTTGGACTGAGATATTAGGTGGATTAACTAATACTTACAGCTCCCCGTGTAGGCACTTGCTGTAAAAGATCGGCAAAAGACGTCATCACCCGGGGTTCGAACCAGGGATGCAAAAGAGAGTCTCGATCATCAGCTCGTACAGTGCGCCAAGCCATCGCGCCACTGTTTGGACTGAGATATTAGGTGGATTAACTAATACTTACAGCTCCCCGTGTAGGCACTTGCTGTAAAAGATCGGCAAAAGACGTCATCACCCGGGGTTCGAACCAGGGATGCAAAAGAGAGTCTCGATCATCAGCTCGTACAGTGCGCCAAGCCATCGCGCCACTGTTTGGACTGAGATATTAGGTGGATTAACTAATACTTACAGCTCCCCGTGTAGGCACTTGCTGTAAAAGATCGGCAAAAGACGTCATCACCCGGGGTTCGAACCAGGGATGCAAAAGAGAGTCTCGATCATCAGCTCGTACAGTGCGCCAAGCCATCGCGCCACTGTTTGGACTGAGATATTAGGTGGATTAACTAATACTTACAGCTCCCCGTGTAGGCACTTGCTGTAAAAGATCGGCAAAAGACGTCATCACCCGGGGTTCGAACCAGGGATGCAAAAGAGAGTCTCGATCATCAGCTCGTACAGTGCGCCAAGCCATCGCGCCACTGTTTGGACTGAGATATTAGGTGGATTAACTAATACTTACAGCTCCCCGTGTAGGCACTTGCTGTAAAAGATCGGCAAAAGACGTCATCACCCGGGGTTCGAACCAGGGATGCAAAAGAGAGTCTCGATCATCAGCTCGTACAGTGCGCCAAGCCATCGCGCCACTGTTTGGACTGAGATATTAGGTGGATTAACTAATACTTACAGCTCCCCGTGTAGGCACTTGCTGTAAAAGATCGGCAAAAGACGTCATCACCCGGGGTTCGAACCAGGGATGCAAAAGAGAGTCTCGATCATCAGCTCGTACAGTGCGCCAAGCCATCGCGCCACTGTTTGGACTGAGATATTAGGTGGATTAACTAATACTTACAGCTCCCCGTGTAGGCACTTGCTGTAAAAGATCGGCAAAAGACGTCATCACCCGGGGTTCGAACCAGGGATGCAAAAGAGAGTCTCGATCATCAGCTCGTACAGTGCGCCAAGCCATCGCGCCACTGTTTGGACTGAGATATTAGGTGGATTAACTAATACTTACAGCTCCCCGTGTAGGCACTTGCTGTAAAAGATCGGCAAAAGACGTCATCACCCGGGGTTCGAACCAGGGATGCAAAAGAGAGTCTCGATCATCAGCTCGTACAGTGCGCCAAGCCATCGCGCCACTGTTTGGACTGAGATATTAGGTGGATTAACTAATACTTACAGCTCCCCGTGTAGGCACTTGCTGTAAAAGATCGGCAAAAGACGTCATCACCCGGGGTTCGAACCAGGGATGCAAAAGAGAGTCTCGATCATCAGCTCGTACAGTGCGCCAAGCCATCGCGCCACTGTTTGGACTGAGATATTAGGTGGATTAACTAATACTTACAGCTCCCCGTGTAGGCACTTGCTGTAAAAGATCGGCAAAAGACGTCATCACCCGGGGTTCGAACCAGGGATGCAAAAGAGAGTCTCGATCATCAGCTCGTACAGTGCGCCAAGCCATCGCGCCACTGTTTGGACTGAGATATTAGGTGGATTAACTAATACTTACAGCTCCCCGTGTAGGCACTTGCTGTAAAAGATCGGCAAAAGACGTCATCACCCGGGGTTCGAACCAGGGATGCAAAAGAGAGTCTCGATCATCAGCTCGTACAGTGCGCCAAGCCATCGCGCCACTGTTTGGACTGAGATATTAGGTGGATTAACTAATACTTACAGCTCCCCGTGTAGGCACTTGCTGTAAAAGATCGGCAAAAGACGTCATCACCCGGGGTTCGAACCAGGGATGCAAAAGAGAGTCTCGATCATCAGCTCGTACAGTGCGCCAAGCCATCGCGCCACTGTTTGGACTGAGATATTAGGTGGATTAACTAATACTTACAGCTCCCCGTGTAGGCACTTGCTGTAAAAGATCGGCAAAAGACGTCATCACCCGGGGTTCGAACCAGGGATGCAAAAGAGAGTCTCGATCATCAGCTCGTACAGTGCGCCAAGCCATCGCGCCACTGTTTGGACTGAGATATTAGGTGGATTAACTAATACTTACAGCTCCCCGTGTAGGCACTTGCTGTAAAAGATCGGCAAAAGACGTCATCACCCGGGGTTCGAACCAGGGATGCAAAAGAGAGTCTCGATCATCAGCTCGTACAGTGCGCCAAGCCATCGCGCCACTGTTTGGACTGAGATATTAGGTGGATTAACTAATACTTACAGCTCCCCGTGTAGGCACTTGCTGTAAAAGATCGGCAAAAGACGTCATCACCCGGGGTTCGAACCAGGGATGCAAAAGAGAGTCTCGATCATCAGCTCGTACAGTGCGCCAAGCCATCGCGCCACTGTTTGGACTGAGATATTAGGTGGATTAACTAATACTTACAGCTCCCCGTGTAGGCACTTGCTGTAAAAGATCGGCAAAAGACGTCATCACCCGGGGTTCGAACCAGGGATGCAAAAGAGAGTCTCGATCATCAGCTCGTACAGTGCGCCAAGCCATCGCGCCACTGTTTGGACTGAGATATTAGGTGGATTAACTAATACTTACAGCTCCCCGTGTAGGCACTTGCTGTAAAAGATCGGCAAAAGACGTCATCACCCGGGGTTCGAACCAGGGATGCAAAAGAGAGTCTCGATCATCAGCTCGTACAGTGCGCCAAGCCATCGCGCCACTGTTTGGACTGAGATATTAGGTGGATTAACTAATACTTACAGCTCCCCGTGTAGGCACTTGCTGTAAAAGATCGGCAAAAGACGTCATCACCCGGGGTTCGAACCAGGGATGCAAAAGAGAGTCTCGATCATCAGCTCGTACAGTGCGCCAAGCCATCGCGCCACTGTTTGGACTGAGATATTAGGTGGATTAACTAATACTTACAGCTCCCCGTGTAGGCACTTGCTGTAAAAGATCGGCAAAAGACGTCATCACCCGGGGTTCGAACCAGGGATGCAAAAGAGAGTCTCGATCATCAGCTCGTACAGTGCGCCAAGCCATCGCGCCACTGTTTGGACTGAGATATTAGGTGGATTAACTAATACTTACAGCTCCCCGTGTAGGCACTTGCTGTAAAAGATCGGCAAAAGACGTCATCACCCGGGGTTCGAACCAGGGATGCAAAAGAGAGTCTCGATCATCAGCTCGTACAGTGCGCCAAGCCATCGCGCCACTGTTTGGACTGAGATATTAGGTGGATTAACTAATACTTACAGCTCCCCGTGTAGGCACTTGCTGTAAAAGATCGGCAAAAGACGTCATCACCCGGGGTTCGAACCAGGGATGCAAAAGAGAGTCTCGATCATCAGCTCGTACAGTGCGCCAAGCCATCGCGCCACTGTTTGGACTGAGATATTAGGTGGATTAACTAATACTTACAGCTCCCCGTGTAGGCACTTGCTGTAAAAGATCGGCAAAAGACGTCATCACCCGGGGTTCGAACCAGGGATGCAAAAGAGAGTCTCGATCATCAGCTCGTACAGTGCGCCAAGCCATCGCGCCACTGTTTGGACTGAGATATTAGGTGGATTAACTAATACTTACAGCTCCCCGTGTAGGCACTTGCTGTAAAAGATCGGCAAAAGACGTCATCACCCGGGGTTCGAACCAGGGATGCAAAAGAGAGTCTCGATCATCAGCTCGTACAGTGCGCCAAGCCATCGCGCCACTGTTTGGACTGAGATATTAGGTGGATTAACTAATACTTACAGCTCCCCGTGTAGGCACTTGCTGTAAAAGATCGGCAAAAGACGTCATCACCCGGGGTTCGAACCAGGGATGCAAAAGAGAGTCTCGATCATCAGCTCGTACAGTGCGCCAAGCCATCGCGCCACTGTTTGGACTGAGATATTAGGTGGATTAACTAATACTTACAGCTCCCCGTGTAGGCACTTGCTGTAAAAGATCGGCAAAAGACGTCATCACCCGGGGTTCGAACCAGGGATGCAAAAGAGAGTCTCGATCATCAGCTCGTACAGTGCGCCAAGCCATCGCGCCACTGTTTGGACTGAGATATTAGGTGGATTAACTAATACTTACAGCTCCCCGTGTAGGCACTTGCTGTAAAAGATCGGCAAAAGACGTCATCACCCGGGGTTCGAACCAGGGATGCAAAAGAGAGTCTCGATCATCAGCTCGTACAGTGCGCCAAGCCATCGCGCCACTGTTTGGACTGAGATATTAGGTGGATTAACTAATACTTACAGCTCCCCGTGTAGGCACTTGCTGTAAAAGATCGGCAAAAGACGTCATCACCCGGGGTTCGAACCAGGGATGCAAAAGAGAGTCTCGATCATCAGCTCGTACAGTGCGCCAAGCCATCGCGCCACTGTTTGGACTGAGATATTAGGTGGATTAACTAATACTTACAGCTCCCCGTGTAGGCACTTGCTGTAAAAGATCGGCAAAAGACGTCATCACCCGGGGTTCGAACCAGGGATGCAAAAGAGAGTCTCGATCATCAGCTCGTACAGTGCGCCAAGCCATCGCGCCACTGTTTGGACTGAGATATTAGGTGGATTAACTAATACTTACAGCTCCCCGTGTAGGCACTTGCTGTAAAAGATCGGCAAAAGACGTCATCACCCGGGGTTCGAACCAGGGATGCAAAAGAGAGTCTCGATCATCAGCTCGTACAGTGCGCCAAGCCATCGCGCCACTGTTTGGACTGAGATATTAGGTGGATTAACTAATACTTACAGCTCCCCGTGTAGGCACTTGCTGTAAAAGATCGGCAAAAGACGTCATCACCCGGGGTTCGAACCAGGGATGCAAAAGAGAGTCTCGATCATCAGCTCGTACAGTGCGCCAAGCCATCGCGCCACTGTTTGGACTGAGATATTAGGTGGATTAACTAATACTTACAGCTCCCCGTGTAGGCACTTGCTGTAAAAGATCGGCAAAAGACGTCATCACCCGGGGTTCGAACCAGGGATGCAAAAGAGAGTCTCGATCATCAGCTCGTACAGTGCGCCAAGCCATCGCGCCACTGTTTGGACTGAGATATTAGGTGGATTAACTAATACTTACAGCTCCCCGTGTAGGCACTTGCTGTAAAAGATCGGCAAAAGACGTCATCACCCGGGGTTCGAACCAGGGATGCAAAAGAGAGTCTCGATCATCAGCTCGTACAGTGCGCCAAGCCATCGCGCCACTGTTTGGACTGAGATATTAGGTGGATTAACTAATACTTACAGCTCCCCGTGTAGGCACTTGCTGTAAAAGATCGGCAAAAGACGTCATCACCCGGGGTTCGAACCAGGGATGCAAAAGAGAGTCTCGATCATCAGCTCGTACAGTGCGCCAAGCCATCGCGCCACTGTTTGGACTGAGATATTAGGTGGATTAACTAATACTTACAGCTCCCCGTGTAGGCACTTGCTGTAAAAGATCGGCAAAAGACGTCATCACCCGGGGTTCGAACCAGGGATGCAAAAGAGAGTCTCGATCATCAGCTCGTACAGTGCGCCAAGCCATCGCGCCACTGTTTGGACTGAGATATTAGGTGGATTAACTAATACTTACAGCTCCCCGTGTAGGCACTTGCTGTAAAAGATCGGCAAAAGACGTCATCACCCGGGGTTCGAACCAGGGATGCAAAAGAGAGTCTCGATCATCAGCTCGTACAGTGCGCCAAGCCATCGCGCCACTGTTTGGACTGAGATATTAGGTGGATTAACTAATACTTACAGCTCCCCGTGTAGGCACTTGCTGTAAAAGATCGGCAAAAGACGTCATCACCCGGGGTTCGAACCAGGGATGCAAAAGAGAGTCTCGATCATCAGCTCGTACAGTGCGCCAAGCCATCGCGCCACTGTTTGGACTGAGATATTAGGTGGATTAACTAATACTTACAGCTCCCCGTGTAGGCACTTGCTGTAAAAGATCGGCAAAAGACGTCATCACCCGGGGTTCGAACCAGGGATGCAAAAGAGAGTCTCGATCATCAGCTCGTACAGTGCGCCAAGCCATCGCGCCACTGTTTGGACTGAGATATTAGGTGGATTAACTAATACTTACAGCTCCCCGTGTAGGCACTTGCTGTAAAAGATCGGCAAAAGACGTCATCACCCGGGGTTCGAACCAGGGATGCAAAAGAGAGTCTCGATCATCAGCTCGTACAGTGCGCCAAGCCATCGCGCCACTGTTTGGACTGAGATATTAGGTGGATTAACTAATACTTACAGCTCCCCGTGTAGGCACTTGCTGTAAAAGATCGGCAAAAGACGTCATCACCCGGGGTTCGAACCAGGGATGCAAAAGAGAGTCTCGATCATCAGCTCGTACAGTGCGCCAAGCCATCGCGCCACTGTTTGGACTGAGATATTAGGTGGATTAACTAATACTTACAGCTCCCCGTGTAGGCACTTGCTGTAAAAGATCGGCAAAAGACGTCATCACCCGGGGTTCGAACCAGGGATGCAAAAGAGAGTCTCGATCATCAGCTCGTACAGTGCGCCAAGCCATCGCGCCACTGTTTGGACTGAGATATTAGGTGGATTAACTAATACTTACAGCTCCCCGTGTAGGCACTTGCTGTAAAAGATCGGCAAAAGACGTCATCACCCGGGGTTCGAACCAGGGATGCAAAAGAGAGTCTCGATCATCAGCTCGTACAGTGCGCCAAGCCATCGCGCCACTGTTTGGACTGAGATATTAGGTGGATTAACTAATACTTACAGCTCCCCGTGTAGGCACTTGCTGTAAAAGATCGGCAAAAGACGTCATCACCCGGGGTTCGAACCAGGGATGCAAAAGAGAGTCTCGATCATCAGCTCGTACAGTGCGCCAAGCCATCGCGCCACTGTTTGGACTGAGATATTAGGTGGATTAACTAATACTTACAGCTCCCCGTGTAGGCACTTGCTGTAAAAGATCGGCAAAAGACGTCATCACCCGGGGTTCGAACCAGGGATGCAAAAGAGAGTCTCGATCATCAGCTCGTACAGTGCGCCAAGCCATCGCGCCACTGTTTGGACTGAGATATTAGGTGGATTAACTAATACTTACAGCTCCCCGTGTAGGCACTTGCTGTAAAAGATCGGCAAAAGACGTCATCACCCGGGGTTCGAACCAGGGATGCAAAAGAGAGTCTCGATCATCAGCTCGTACAGTGCGCCAAGCCATCGCGCCACTGTTTGGACTGAGATATTAGGTGGATTAACTAATACTTACAGCTCCCCGTGTAGGCACTTGCTGTAAAAGATCGGCAAAAGACGTCATCACCCGGGGTTCGAACCAGGGATGCAAAAGAGAGTCTCGATCATCAGCTCGTACAGTGCGCCAAGCCATCGCGCCACTGTTTGGACTGAGATATTAGGTGGATTAACTAATACTTACAGCTCCCCGTGTAGGCACTTGCTGTAAAAGATCGGCAAAAGACGTCATCACCCGGGGTTCGAACCAGGGATGCAAAAGAGAGTCTCGATCATCAGCTCGTACAGTGCGCCAAGCCATCGCGCCACTGTTTGGACTGAGATATTAGGTGGATTAACTAATACTTACAGCTCCCCGTGTAGGCACTTGCTGTAAAAGATCGGCAAAAGACGTCATCACCCGGGGTTCGAACCAGGGATGCAAAAGAGAGTCTCGATCATCAGCTCGTACAGTGCGCCAAGCCATCGCGCCACTGTTTGGACTGAGATATTAGGTGGATTAACTAATACTTACAGCTCCCCGTGTAGGCACTTGCTGTAAAAGATCGGCAAAAGACGTCATCACCCGGGGTTCGAACCAGGGATGCAAAAGAGAGTCTCGATCATCAGCTCGTACAGTGCGCCAAGCCATCGCGCCACTGTTTGGACTGAGATATTAGGTGGATTAACTAATACTTACAGCTCCCCGTGTAGGCACTTGCTGTAAAAGATCGGCAAAAGACGTCATCACCCGGGGTTCGAACCAGGGATGCAAAAGAGAGTCTCGATCATCAGCTCGTACAGTGCGCCAAGCCATCGCGCCACTGTTTGGACTGAGATATTAGGTGGATTAACTAATACTTACAGCTCCCCGTGTAGGCACTTGCTGTAAAAGATCGGCAAAAGACGTCATCACCCGGGGTTCGAACCAGGGATGCAAAAGAGAGTCTCGATCATCAGCTCGTACAGTGCGCCAAGCCATCGCGCCACTGTTTGGACTGAGATATTAGGTGGATTAACTAATACTTACAGCTCCCCGTGTAGGCACTTGCTGTAAAAGATCGGCAAAAGACGTCATCACCCGGGGTTCGAACCAGGGATGCAAAAGAGAGTCTCGATCATCAGCTCGTACAGTGCGCCAAGCCATCGCGCCACTGTTTGGACTGAGATATTAGGTGGATTAACTAATACTTACAGCTCCCCGTGTAGGCACTTGCTGTAAAAGATCGGCAAAAGACGTCATCACCCGGGGTTCGAACCAGGGATGCAAAAGAGAGTCTCGATCATCAGCTCGTACAGTGCGCCAAGCCATCGCGCCACTGTTTGGACTGAGATATTAGGTGGATTAACTAATACTTACAGCTCCCCGTGTAGGCACTTGCTGTAAAAGATCGGCAAAAGACGTCATCACCCGGGGTTCGAACCAGGGATGCAAAAGAGAGTCTCGATCATCAGCTCGTACAGTGCGCCAAGCCATCGCGCCACTGTTTGGACTGAGATATTAGGTGGATTAACTAATACTTACAGCTCCCCGTGTAGGCACTTGCTGTAAAAGATCGGCAAAAGACGTCATCACCCGGGGTTCGAACCAGGGATGCAAAAGAGAGTCTCGATCATCAGCTCGTACAGTGCGCCAAGCCATCGCGCCACTGTTTGGACTGAGATATTAGGTGGATTAACTAATACTTACAGCTCCCCGTGTAGGCACTTGCTGTAAAAGATCGGCAAAAGACGTCATCACCCGGGGTTCGAACCAGGGATGCAAAAGAGAGTCTCGATCATCAGCTCGTACAGTGCGCCAAGCCATCGCGCCACTGTTTGGACTGAGATATTAGGTGGATTAACTAATACTTACAGCTCCCCGTGTAGGCACTTGCTGTAAAAGATCGGCAAAAGACGTCATCACCCGGGGTTCGAACCAGGGATGCAAAAGAGAGTCTCGATCATCAGCTCGTACAGTGCGCCAAGCCATCGCGCCACTGTTTGGACTGAGATATTAGGTGGATTAACTAATACTTACAGCTCCCCGTGTAGGCACTTGCTGTAAAAGATCGGCAAAAGACGTCATCACCCGGGGTTCGAACCAGGGATGCAAAAGAGAGTCTCGATCATCAGCTCGTACAGTGCGCCAAGCCATCGCGCCACTGTTTGGACTGAGATATTAGGTGGATTAACTAATACTTACAGCTCCCCGTGTAGGCACTTGCTGTAAAAGATCGGCAAAAGACGTCATCACCCGGGGTTCGAACCAGGGATGCAAAAGAGAGTCTCGATCATCAGCTCGTACAGTGCGCCAAGCCATCGCGCCACTGTTTGGACTGAGATATTAGGTGGATTAACTAATACTTACAGCTCCCCGTGTAGGCACTTGCTGTAAAAGATCGGCAAAAGACGTCATCACCCGGGGTTCGAACCAGGGATGCAAAAGAGAGTCTCGATCATCAGCTCGTACAGTGCGCCAAGCCATCGCGCCACTGTTTGGACTGAGATATTAGGTGGATTAACTAATACTTACAGCTCCCCGTGTAGGCACTTGCTGTAAAAGATCGGCAAAAGACGTCATCACCCGGGGTTCGAACCAGGGATGCAAAAGAGAGTCTCGATCATCAGCTCGTACAGTGCGCCAAGCCATCGCGCCACTGTTTGGACTGAGATATTAGGTGGATTAACTAATACTTACAGCTCCCCGTGTAGGCACTTGCTGTAAAAGATCGGCAAAAGACGTCATCACCCGGGGTTCGAACCAGGGATGCAAAAGAGAGTCTCGATCATCAGCTCGTACAGTGCGCCAAGCCATCGCGCCACTGTTTGGACTGAGATATTAGGTGGATTAACTAATACTTACAGCTCCCCGTGTAGGCACTTGCTGTAAAAGATCGGCAAAAGACGTCATCACCCGGGGTTCGAACCAGGGATGCAAAAGAGAGTCTCGATCATCAGCTCGTACAGTGCGCCAAGCCATCGCGCCACTGTTTGGACTGAGATATTAGGTGGATTAACTAATACTTACAGCTCCCCGTGTAGGCACTTGCTGTAAAAGATCGGCAAAAGACGTCATCACCCGGGGTTCGAACCAGGGATGCAAAAGAGAGTCTCGATCATCAGCTCGTACAGTGCGCCAAGCCATCGCGCCACTGTTTGGACTGAGATATTAGGTGGATTAACTAATACTTACAGCTCCCCGTGTAGGCACTTGCTGTAAAAGATCGGCAAAAGACGTCATCACCCGGGGTTCGAACCAGGGATGCAAAAGAGAGTCTCGATCATCAGCTCGTACAGTGCGCCAAGCCATCGCGCCACTGTTTGGACTGAGATATTAGGTGGATTAACTAATACTTACAGCTCCCCGTGTAGGCACTTGCTGTAAAAGATCGGCAAAAGACGTCATCACCCGGGGTTCGAACCAGGGATGCAAAAGAGAGTCTCGATCATCAGCTCGTACAGTGCGCCAAGCCATCGCGCCACTGTTTGGACTGAGATATTAGGTGGATTAACTAATACTTACAGCTCCCCGTGTAGGCACTTGCTGTAAAAGATCGGCAAAAGACGTCATCACCCGGGGTTCGAACCAGGGATGCAAAAGAGAGTCTCGATCATCAGCTCGTACAGTGCGCCAAGCCATCGCGCCACTGTTTGGACTGAGATATTAGGTGGATTAACTAATACTTACAGCTCCCCGTGTAGGCACTTGCTGTAAAAGATCGGCAAAAGACGTCATCACCCGGGGTTCGAACCAGGGATGCAAAAGAGAGTCTCGATCATCAGCTCGTACAGTGCGCCAAGCCATCGCGCCACTGTTTGGACTGAGATATTAGGTGGATTAACTAATACTTACAGCTCCCCGTGTAGGCACTTGCTGTAAAAGATCGGCAAAAGACGTCATCACCCGGGGTTCGAACCAGGGATGCAAAAGAGAGTCTCGATCATCAGCTCGTACAGTGCGCCAAGCCATCGCGCCACTGTTTGGACTGAGATATTAGGTGGATTAACTAATACTTACAGCTCCCCGTGTAGGCACTTGCTGTAAAAGATCGGCAAAAGACGTCATCACCCGGGGTTCGAACCAGGGATGCAAAAGAGAGTCTCGATCATCAGCTCGTACAGTGCGCCAAGCCATCGCGCCACTGTTTGGACTGAGATATTAGGTGGATTAACTAATACTTACAGCTCCCCGTGTAGGCACTTGCTGTAAAAGATCGGCAAAAGACGTCATCACCCGGGGTTCGAACCAGGGATGCAAAAGAGAGTCTCGATCATCAGCTCGTACAGTGCGCCAAGCCATCGCGCCACTGTTTGGACTGAGATATTAGGTGGATTAACTAATACTTACAGCTCCCCGTGTAGGCACTTGCTGTAAAAGATCGGCAAAAGACGTCATCACCCGGGGTTCGAACCAGGGATGCAAAAGAGAGTCTCGATCATCAGCTCGTACAGTGCGCCAAGCCATCGCGCCACTGTTTGGACTGAGATATTAGGTGGATTAACTAATACTTACAGCTCCCCGTGTAGGCACTTGCTGTAAAAGATCGGCAAAAGACGTCATCACCCGGGGTTCGAACCAGGGATGCAAAAGAGAGTCTCGATCATCAGCTCGTACAGTGCGCCAAGCCATCGCGCCACTGTTTGGACTGAGATATTAGGTGGATTAACTAATACTTACAGCTCCCCGTGTAGGCACTTGCTGTAAAAGATCGGCAAAAGACGTCATCACCCGGGGTTCGAACCAGGGATGCAAAAGAGAGTCTCGATCATCAGCTCGTACAGTGCGCCAAGCCATCGCGCCACTGTTTGGACTGAGATATTAGGTGGATTAACTAATACTTACAGCTCCCCGTGTAGGCACTTGCTGTAAAAGATCGGCAAAAGACGTCATCACCCGGGGTTCGAACCAGGGATGCAAAAGAGAGTCTCGATCATCAGCTCGTACAGTGCGCCAAGCCATCGCGCCACTGTTTGGACTGAGATATTAGGTGGATTAACTAATACTTACAGCTCCCCGTGTAGGCACTTGCTGTAAAAGATCGGCAAAAGACGTCATCACCCGGGGTTCGAACCAGGGATGCAAAAGAGAGTCTCGATCATCAGCTCGTACAGTGCGCCAAGCCATCGCGCCACTGTTTGGACTGAGATATTAGGTGGATTAACTAATACTTACAGCTCCCCGTGTAGGCACTTGCTGTAAAAGATCGGCAAAAGACGTCATCACCCGGGGTTCGAACCAGGGATGCAAAAGAGAGTCTCGATCATCAGCTCGTACAGTGCGCCAAGCCATCGCGCCACTGTTTGGACTGAGATATTAGGTGGATTAACTAATACTTACAGCTCCCCGTGTAGGCACTTGCTGTAAAAGATCGGCAAAAGACGTCATCACCCGGGGTTCGAACCAGGGATGCAAAAGAGAGTCTCGATCATCAGCTCGTACAGTGCGCCAAGCCATCGCGCCACTGTTTGGACTGAGATATTAGGTGGATTAACTAATACTTACAGCTCCCCGTGTAGGCACTTGCTGTAAAAGATCGGCAAAAGACGTCATCACCCGGGGTTCGAACCAGGGATGCAAAAGAGAGTCTCGATCATCAGCTCGTACAGTGCGCCAAGCCATCGCGCCACTGTTTGGACTGAGATATTAGGTGGATTAACTAATACTTACAGCTCCCCGTGTAGGCACTTGCTGTAAAAGATCGGCAAAAGACGTCATCACCCGGGGTTCGAACCAGGGATGCAAAAGAGAGTCTCGATCATCAGCTCGTACAGTGCGCCAAGCCATCGCGCCACTGTTTGGACTGAGATATTAGGTGGATTAACTAATACTTACAGCTCCCCGTGTAGGCACTTGCTGTAAAAGATCGGCAAAAGACGTCATCACCCGGGGTTCGAACCAGGGATGCAAAAGAGAGTCTCGATCATCAGCTCGTACAGTGCGCCAAGCCATCGCGCCACTGTTTGGACTGAGATATTAGGTGGATTAACTAATACTTACAGCTCCCCGTGTAGGCACTTGCTGTAAAAGATCGGCAAAAGACGTCATCACCCGGGGTTCGAACCAGGGATGCAAAAGAGAGTCTCGATCATCAGCTCGTACAGTGCGCCAAGCCATCGCGCCACTGTTTGGACTGAGATATTAGGTGGATTAACTAATACTTACAGCTCCCCGTGTAGGCACTTGCTGTAAAAGATCGGCAAAAGACGTCATCACCCGGGGTTCGAACCAGGGATGCAAAAGAGAGTCTCGATCATCAGCTCGTACAGTGCGCCAAGCCATCGCGCCACTGTTTGGACTGAGATATTAGGTGGATTAACTAATACTTACAGCTCCCCGTGTAGGCACTTGCTGTAAAAGATCGGCAAAAGACGTCATCACCCGGGGTTCGAACCAGGGATGCAAAAGAGAGTCTCGATCATCAGCTCGTACAGTGCGCCAAGCCATCGCGCCACTGTTTGGACTGAGATATTAGGTGGATTAACTAATACTTACAGCTCCCCGTGTAGGCACTTGCTGTAAAAGATCGGCAAAAGACGTCATCACCCGGGGTTCGAACCAGGGATGCAAAAGAGAGTCTCGATCATCAGCTCGTACAGTGCGCCAAGCCATCGCGCCACTGTTTGGACTGAGATATTAGGTGGATTAACTAATACTTACAGCTCCCCGTGTAGGCACTTGCTGTAAAAGATCGGCAAAAGACGTCATCACCCGGGGTTCGAACCAGGGATGCAAAAGAGAGTCTCGATCATCAGCTCGTACAGTGCGCCAAGCCATCGCGCCACTGTTTGGACTGAGATATTAGGTGGATTAACTAATACTTACAGCTCCCCGTGTAGGCACTTGCTGTAAAAGATCGGCAAAAGACGTCATCACCCGGGGTTCGAACCAGGGATGCAAAAGAGAGTCTCGATCATCAGCTCGTACAGTGCGCCAAGCCATCGCGCCACTGTTTGGACTGAGATATTAGGTGGATTAACTAATACTTACAGCTCCCCGTGTAGGCACTTGCTGTAAAAGATCGGCAAAAGACGTCATCACCCGGGGTTCGAACCAGGGATGCAAAAGAGAGTCTCGATCATCAGCTCGTACAGTGCGCCAAGCCATCGCGCCACTGTTTGGACTGAGATATTAGGTGGATTAACTAATACTTACAGCTCCCCGTGTAGGCACTTGCTGTAAAAGATCGGCAAAAGACGTCATCACCCGGGGTTCGAACCAGGGATGCAAAAGAGAGTCTCGATCATCAGCTCGTACAGTGCGCCAAGCCATCGCGCCACTGTTTGGACTGAGATATTAGGTGGATTAACTAATACTTACAGCTCCCCGTGTAGGCACTTGCTGTAAAAGATCGGCAAAAGACGTCATCACCCGGGGTTCGAACCAGGGATGCAAAAGAGAGTCTCGATCATCAGCTCGTACAGTGCGCCAAGCCATCGCGCCACTGTTTGGACTGAGATATTAGGTGGATTAACTAATACTTACAGCTCCCCGTGTAGGCACTTGCTGTAAAAGATCGGCAAAAGACGTCATCACCCGGGGTTCGAACCAGGGATGCAAAAGAGAGTCTCGATCATCAGCTCGTACAGTGCGCCAAGCCATCGCGCCACTGTTTGGACTGAGATATTAGGTGGATTAACTAATACTTACAGCTCCCCGTGTAGGCACTTGCTGTAAAAGATCGGCAAAAGACGTCATCACCCGGGGTTCGAACCAGGGATGCAAAAGAGAGTCTCGATCATCAGCTCGTACAGTGCGCCAAGCCATCGCGCCACTGTTTGGACTGAGATATTAGGTGGATTAACTAATACTTACAGCTCCCCGTGTAGGCACTTGCTGTAAAAGATCGGCAAAAGACGTCATCACCCGGGGTTCGAACCAGGGATGCAAAAGAGAGTCTCGATCATCAGCTCGTACAGTGCGCCAAGCCATCGCGCCACTGTTTGGACTGAGATATTAGGTGGATTAACTAATACTTACAGCTCCCCGTGTAGGCACTTGCTGTAAAAGATCGGCAAAAGACGTCATCACCCGGGGTTCGAACCAGGGATGCAAAAGAGAGTCTCGATCATCAGCTCGTACAGTGCGCCAAGCCATCGCGCCACTGTTTGGACTGAGATATTAGGTGGATTAACTAATACTTACAGCTCCCCGTGTAGGCACTTGCTGTATAAAGATCGGCAAAAGACGTCATCACCCGGGGTTCGAACCAGGGATGCAAAAGAGAGTCTCGATCATCAGCTCGTACAGTGCGCCAAGCCATCGCGCCACTGTTTGGACTGAGATATTAGGTGGATTAACTAATACTTACAGCTCCCCGTGTAGGCACTTGCTGTAAAAGATCGGCAAAAGACGTCATCACCCGGGGTTCGAACCAGGGATGCAAAAGAGAGTCTCGATCATCAGCTCGTACAGTGCGCCAAGCCATCGCGCCACTGTTTGGACTGAGATATTAGGTGGATTAACTAATACTTACAGCTCCCCGTGTAGGCACTTGCTGTAAAAGATCGGCAAAAGACGTCATCACCCGGGGTTCGAACCAGGGATGCAAAAGAGAGTCTCGATCATCAGCTCGTACAGTGCGCCAAGCCATCGCGCCACTGTTTGGACTGAGATATTAGGTGGATTAACTAATACTTACAGCTCCCCGTGTAGGCACTTGCTGTAAAAGATCGGCAAAAGACGTCATCACCCGGGGTTCGAACCAGGGAT
>NC_092562.1:17411913-17438880 GCF_037975245.1 Apostichopus japonicus
CCCCGTGTAGGCACTTGCTGTAAAAGATCGGCAAAAGACGTCATCACCCGGGGTTCGAACCAGGGATGCAAAAGAGAGTCTCGATCATCAGCTCGTACAGTGCGCCAAGCCATCGCGCCACTGTTTGGACTGAGATATTAGGTGGATTAACTAATACTTACAGCTCCCCGTGTAGGCACTTGCTGTAAAAGATCGGCAAAAGACGTCATCACCCGGGGTTCGAACCAGGGATGCAAAAGAGAGTCTCGATCATCAGCTCGTACAGTGCGCCAAGCCATCGCGCCACTGTTTGGACTGAGATATTAGGTGGATTAACTAATACTTACAGCTCCCCGTGTAGGCACTTGCTGTAAAAGATCGGCAAAAGACGTCATCACCCGGGGTTCGAACCAGGGATGCAAAAGAGAGTCTCGATCATCAGCTCGTACAGTGCGCCAAGCCATCGCGCCACTGTTTGGACTGAGATATTAGGTGGATTAACTAATACTTACAGCTCCCCGTGTAGGCACTTGCTGTAAAAGATCGGCAAAAGACGTCATCACCCGGGGTTCGAACCAGGGATGCAAAAGAGAGTCTCGATCATCAGCTCGTACAGTGCGCCAAGCCATCGCGCCACTGTTTGGACTGAGATATTAGGTGGATTAACTAATACTTACAGCTCCCCGTGTAGGCACTTGCTGTAAAAGATCGGCAAAAGACGTCATCACCCGGGGTTCGAACCAGGGATGCAAAAGAGAGTCTCGATCATCAGCTCGTACAGTGCGCCAAGCCATCGCGCCACTGTTTGGACTGAGATATTAGGTGGATTAACTAATACTTACAGCTCCCCGTGTAGGCACTTGCTGTAAAAGATCGGCAAAAGACGTCATCACCCGGGGTTCGAACCAGGGATGCAAAAGAGAGTCTCGATCATCAGCTCGTACAGTGCGCCAAGCCATCGCGCCACTGTTTGGACTGAGATATTAGGTGGATTAACTAATACTTACAGCTCCCCGTGTAGGCACTTGCTGTAAAAGATCGGCAAAAGACGTCATCACCCGGGGTTCGAACCAGGGATGCAAAAGAGAGTCTCGATCATCAGCTCGTACAGTGCGCCAAGCCATCGCGCCACTGTTTGGACTGAGATATTAGGTGGATTAACTAATACTTACAGCTCCCCGTGTAGGCACTTGCTGTAAAAGATCGGCAAAAGACGTCATCACCCGGGGTTCGAACCAGGGATGCAAAAGAGAGTCTCGATCATCAGCTCGTACAGTGCGCCAAGCCATCGCGCCACTGTTTGGACTGAGATATTAGGTGGATTAACTAATACTTACAGCTCCCCGTGTAGGCACTTGCTGTAAAAGATCGGCAAAAGACGTCATCACCCGGGGTTCGAACCAGGGATGCAAAAGAGAGTCTCGATCATCAGCTCGTACAGTGCGCCAAGCCATCGCGCCACTGTTTGGACTGAGATATTAGGTGGATTAACTAATACTTACAGCTCCCCGTGTAGGCACTTGCTGTAAAAGATCGGCAAAAGACGTCATCACCCGGGGTTCGAACCAGGGATGCAAAAGAGAGTCTCGATCATCAGCTCGTACAGTGCGCCAAGCCATCGCGCCACTGTTTGGACTGAGATATTAGGTGGATTAACTAATACTTACAGCTCCCCGTGTAGGCACTTGCTGTAAAAGATCGGCAAAAGACGTCATCACCCGGGGTTCGAACCAGGGATGCAAAAGAGAGTCTCGATCATCAGCTCGTACAGTGCGCCAAGCCATCGCGCCACTGTTTGGACTGAGATATTAGGTGGATTAACTAATACTTACAGCTCCCCGTGTAGGCACTTGCTGTAAAAGATCGGCAAAAGACGTCATCACCCGGGGTTCGAACCAGGGATGCAAAAGAGAGTCTCGATCATCAGCTCGTACAGTGCGCCAAGCCATCGCGCCACTGTTTGGACTGAGATATTAGGTGGATTAACTAATACTTACAGCTCCCCGTGTAGGCACTTGCTGTAAAAGATCGGCAAAAGACGTCATCACCCGGGGTTCGAACCAGGGATGCAAAAGAGAGTCTCGATCATCAGCTCGTACAGTGCGCCAAGCCATCGCGCCACTGTTTGGACTGAGATATTAGGTGGATTAACTAATACTTACAGCTCCCCGTGTAGGCACTTGCTGTAAAAGATCGGCAAAAGACGTCATCACCCGGGTTCGAACCAGGGATGCAAAAGAGAGTCTCGATCATCAGCTCGTACAGTGCGCCAAGCCATCGCGCCACTGTTTGGACTGAGATATTAGGTGGATTAACTAATACTTACAGCTCCCCGTGTAGGCACTTGCTGTAAAAGATCGGCAAAAGACGTCATCACCCGGGGTTCGAACCAGGGATGCAAAAGAGAGTCTCGATCATCAGCTCGTACAGTGCGCCAAGCCATCGCGCCACTGTTTGGACTGAGATATTAGGTGGATTAACTAATACTTACAGCTCCCCGTGTAGGCACTTGCTGTAAAAGATCGGCAAAAGACGTCATCACCCGGGGTTCGAACCAGGGATGCAAAAGAGAGTCTCGATCATCAGCTCGTACAGTGCGCCAAGCCATCGCGCCACTGTTTGGACTGAGATATTAGGTGGATTAACTAATACTTACAGCTCCCCGTGTAGGCACTTGCTGTAAAAGATCGGCAAAAGACGTCATCACCCGGGGTTCGAACCAGGGATGCAAAAGAGAGTCTCGATCATCAGCTCGTACAGTGCGCCAAGCCATCGCGCCACTGTTTGGACTGAGATATTAGGTGGATTAACTAATACTTACAGCTCCCCGTGTAGGCACTTGCTGTAAAAGATCGGCAAAAGACGTCATCACCCGGGGTTCGAACCAGGGATGCAAAAGAGAGTCTCGATCATCAGCTCGTACAGTGCGCCAAGCCATCGCGCCACTGTTTGGACTGAGATATTAGGTGGATTAACTAATACTTACAGCTCCCCGTGTAGGCACTTGCTGTAAAAGATCGGCAAAAGACGTCATCACCCGGGGTTCGAACCAGGGATGCAAAAGAGAGTCTCGATCATCAGCTCGTACAGTGCGCCAAGCCATCGCGCCACTGTTTGGACTGAGATATTAGGTGGATTAACTAATACTTACAGCTCCCCGTGTAGGCACTTGCTGTAAAAGATCGGCAAAAGACGTCATCACCCGGGGTTCGAACCAGGGATGCAAAAGAGAGTCTCGATCATCAGCTCGTACAGTGCGCCAAGCCATCGCGCCACTGTTTGGACTGAGATATTAGGTGGATTAACTAATACTTACAGCTCCCCGTGTAGGCACTTGCTGTAAAAGATCGGCAAAAGACGTCATCACCCGGGGTTCGAACCAGGGATGCAAAAGAGAGTCTCGATCATCAGCTCGTACAGTGCGCCAAGCCATCGCGCCACTGTTTGGACTGAGATATTAGGTGGATTAACTAATACTTACAGCTCCCCGTGTAGGCACTTGCTGTAAAAGATCGGCAAAAGACGTCATCACCCGGGGTTCGAACCAGGGATGCAAAAGAGAGTCTCGATCATCAGCTCGTACAGTGCGCCAAGCCATCGCGCCACTGTTTGGACTGAGATATTAGGTGGATTAACTAATACTTACAGCTCCCCGTGTAGGCACTTGCTGTAAAAGATCGGCAAAAGACGTCATCACCCGGGGTTCGAACCAGGGATGCAAAAGAGAGTCTCGATCATCAGCTCGTACAGTGCGCCAAGCCATCGCGCCACTGTTTGGACTGAGATATTAGGTGGATTAACTAATACTTACAGCTCCCCGTGTAGGCACTTGCTGTAAAAGATCGGCAAAAGACGTCATCACCCGGGGTTCGAACCAGGGATGCAAAAGAGAGTCTCGATCATCAGCTCGTACAGTGCGCCAAGCCATCGCGCCACTGTTTGGACTGAGATATTAGGTGGATTAACTAATACTTACAGCTCCCCGTGTAGGCACTTGCTGTAAAAGATCGGCAAAAGACGTCATCACCCGGGGTTCGAACCAGGGATGCAAAAGAGAGTCTCGATCATCAGCTCGTACAGTGCGCCAAGCCATCGCGCCACTGTTTGGACTGAGATATTAGGTGGATTAACTAATACTTACAGCTCCCCGTGTAGGCACTTGCTGTAAAAGATCGGCAAAAGACGTCATCACCCGGGGTTCGAACCAGGGATGCAAAAGAGAGTCTCGATCATCAGCTCGTACAGTGCGCCAAGCCATCGCGCCACTGTTTGGACTGAGATATTAGGTGGATTAACTAATACTTACAGCTCCCCGTGTAGGCACTTGCTGTAAAAGATCGGCAAAAGACGTCAATCACCCGGGGTTCGAACCAGGGATGCAAAAGAGAGTCTCGATCATCAGCTCGTACAGTGCGCCAAGCCATCGCGCCACTGTTTGGACTGAGATATTAGGTGGATTAACTAATACTTACAGCTCCCCGTGTAGGCACTTGCTGTAAAAGATCGGCAAAAGACGTCATCACCCGGGGTTCGAACCAGGGATGCAAAAGAGAGTCTCGATCATCAGCTCGTACAGTGCGCCAAGCCATCGCGCCACTGTTTGGACTGAGATATTAGGTGGATTAACTAATACTTACAGCTCCCCGTGTAGGCACTTGCTGTAAAAGATCGGCAAAAGACGTCATCACCCGGGGTTCGAACCAGGGATGCAAAAGAGAGTCTCGATCATCAGCTCGTACAGTGCGCCAAGCCATCGCGCCACTGTTTGGACTGAGATATTAGGTGGATTAACTAATACTTACAGCTCCCCGTGTAGGCACTTGCTGTAAAAGATCGGCAAAAGACGTCATCACCCGGGGTTCGAACCAGGGATGCAAAAGAGAGTCTCGATCATCAGCTCGTACAGTGCGCCAAGCCATCGCGCCACTGTTTGGACTGAGATATTAGGTGGATTAACTAATACTTACAGCTCCCCGTGTAGGCACTTGCTGTAAAAGATCGGCAAAAGACGTCATCACCCGGGGTTCGAACCAGGGATGCAAAAGAGAGTCTCGATCATCAGCTCGTACAGTGCGCCAAGCCATCGCGCCACTGTTTGGACTGAGATATTAGGTGGATTAACTAATACTTACAGCTCCCCGTGTAGGCACTTGCTGTAAAAGATCGGCAAAAGACGTCATCACCCGGGTTCGAACCAGGGATGCAAAAGAGAGTCTCGATCATCAGCTCGTACAGTGCGCCAAGCCATCGCGCCACTGTTTGGACTGAGATATTAGGTGGATTAACTAATACTTACAGCTCCCCGTGTAGGCACTTGCTGTAAAAGATCGGCAAAAGACGTCATCACCCGGGGTTCGAACCAGGGATGCAAAAGAGAGTCTCGATCATCAGCTCGTACAGTGCGCCAAGCCATCGCGCCACTGTTTGGACTGAGATATTAGGTGGATTAACTAATACTTACAGCTCCCCGTGTAGGCACTTGCTGTAAAAGATCGGCAAAAGACGTCATCACCCGGGGTTCGAACCAGGGATGCAAAAGAGAGTCTCGATCATCAGCTCGTACAGTGCGCCAAGCCATCGCGCCACTGTTTGGACTGAGATATTAGGTGGATTAACTAATACTTACAGCTCCCCGTGTAGGCACTTGCTGTAAAAGATCGGCAAAAGACGTCATACCCGGGGTTCGAACCAGGGATGCAAAAGAGAGTCTCGATCATCAGCTCGTACAGTGCGCCAAGCCATCGCGCCACTGTTTGGACTGAGATATTAGGTGGATTAACTAATACTTACAGCTCCCCGTGTAGGCACTTGCTGTAAAAGATCGGCAAAAGACGTCATCACCCGGGGTTCGAACCAGGGATGCAAAAGAGAGTCTCGATCATCAGCTCGTACAGTGCGCCAAGCCATCGCGCCACTGTTTGGACTGAGATATTAGGTGGATTAACTAATACTTACAGCTCCCCGTGTAGGCACTTGCTGTAAAAGATCGGCAAAAGACGTCATCACCCGGGGTTCGAACCAGGGATGCAAAAGAGAGTCTCGATCATCAGCTCGTACAGTGCGCCAAGCCATCGCGCCACTGTTTGGACTGAGATATTAGGTGGATTAACTAATACTTACAGCTCCCCGTGTAGGCACTTGCTGTAAAAGATCGGCAAAAGACGTCATCACCCGGGGTTCGAACCAGGGATGCAAAAGAGAGTCTCGATCATCAGCTCGTACAGTGCGCCAAGCCATCGCGCCACTGTTTGGACTGAGATATTAGGTGGATTAACTAATACTTACAGCTCCCCGTGTAGGCACTTGCTGTAAAAGATCGGCAAAAGACGTCATCACCCGGGGTTCGAACCAGGGATGCAAAAGAGAGTCTCGATCATCAGCTCGTACAGTGCGCCAAGCCATCGCGCCACTGTTTGGACTGAGATATTAGGTGGATTAACTAATACTTACAGCTCCCCGTGTAGGCACTTGCTGTAAAAGATCGGCAAAAGACGTCATCACCCGGGGTTCGAACCAGGGATGCAAAAGAGAGTCTCGATCATCAGCTCGTACAGTGCGCCAAGCCATCGCGCCACTGTTTGGACTGAGATATTAGGTGGATTAACTAATACTTACAGCTCCCCGTGTAGGCACTTGCTGTAAAAGATCGGCAAAAGACGTCATCACCCGGGGTTCGAACCAGGGATGCAAAAGAGAGTCTCGATCATCAGCTCGTACAGTGCGCCAAGCCATCGCGCCACTGTTTGGACTGAGATATTAGGTGGATTAACTAATACTTACAGCTCCCCGTGTAGGCACTTGCTGTAAAAGATCGGCAAAAGACGTCATCACCCGGGGTTCGAACCAGGGATGCAAAAGAGAGTCTCGATCATCAGCTCGTACAGTGCGCCAAGCCATCGCGCCACTGTTTGGACTGAGATATTAGGTGGATTAACTAATACTTACAGCTCCCCGTGTAGGCACTTGCTGTAAAAGATCGGCAAAAGACGTCATCACCCGGGGTTCGAACCAGGGATGCAAAAGAGAGTCTCGATCATCAGCTCGTACAGTGCGCCAAGCCATCGCGCCACTGTTTGGACTGAGATATTAGGTGGATTAACTAATACTTACAGCTCCCCGTGTAGGCACTTGCTGTAAAAGATCGGCAAAAGACGTCATCACCCGGGGTTCGAACCAGGGATGCAAAAGAGAGTCTCGATCATCAGCTCGTACAGTGCGCCAAGCCATCGCGCCACTGTTTGGACTGAGATATTAGGTGGATTAACTAATACTTACAGCTCCCCGTGTAGGCACTTGCTGTAAAAGATCGGCAAAAGACGTCATCACCCGGGGTTCGAACCAGGGATGCAAAAGAGAGTCTCGATCATCAGCTCGTACAGTGCGCCAAGCCATCGCGCCACTGTTTGGACTGAGATATTAGGTGGATTAACTAATACTTACAGCTCCCCGTGTAGGCACTTGCTGTAAAAGATCGGCAAAAGACGTCATCACCCGGGGTTCGAACCAGGGATGCAAAAGAGAGTCTCGATCATCAGCTCGTACAGTGCGCCAAGCCATCGCGCCACTGTTTGGACTGAGATATTAGGTGGATTAACTAATACTTACAGCTCCCCGTGTAGGCACTTGCTGTAAAAGATCGGCAAAAGACGTCATCACCCGGGGTTCGAACCAGGGATGCAAAAGAGAGTCTCGATCATCAGCTCGTACAGTGCGCCAAGCCATCGCGCCACTGTTTGGACTGAGATATTAGGTGGATTAACTAATACTTACAGCTCCCCGTGTAGGCACTTGCTGTAAAAGATCGGCAAAAGACGTCATCACCCGGGGTTCGAACCAGGGATGCAAAAGAGAGTCTCGATCATCAGCTCGTACAGTGCGCCAAGCCATCGCGCCACTGTTTGGACTGAGATATTAGGTGGATTAACTAATACTTACAGCTCCCCGTGTAGGCACTTGCTGTAAAAGATCGGCAAAAGACGTCATCACCCGGGGTTCGAACCAGGGATGCAAAAGAGAGTCTCGATCATCAGCTCGTACAGTGCGCCAAGCCATCGCGCCACTGTTTGGACTGAGATATTAGGTGGATTAACTAATACTTACAGCTCCCCGTGTAGGCACTTGCTGTAAAAGATCGGCAAAAGACGTCATCACCCGGGGTTCGAACCAGGGATGCAAAAGAGAGTCTCGATCATCAGCTCGTACAGTGCGCCAAGCCATCGCGCCACTGTTTGGACTGAGATATTAGGTGGATTAACTAATACTTACAGCTCCCCGTGTAGGCACTTGCTGTAAAAGATCGGCAAAAGACGTCATCACCCGGGGTTCGAACCAGGGATGCAAAAGAGAGTCTCGATCATCAGCTCGTACAGTGCGCCAAGCCATCGCGCCACTGTTTGGACTGAGATATTAGGTGGATTAACTAATACTTACAGCTCCCCGTGTAGGCACTTGCTGTAAAAGATCGGCAAAAGACGTCATCACCCGGGGTTCGAACCAGGGATGCAAAAGAGAGTCTCGATCATCAGCTCGTACAGTGCGCCAAGCCATCGCGCCACTGTTTGGACTGAGATATTAGGTGGATTAACTAATACTTACAGCTCCCCGTGTAGGCACTTGCTGTAAAAGATCGGCAAAAGACGTCATCACCCGGGGTTCGAACCAGGGATGCAAAAGAGAGTCTCGATCATCAGCTCGTACAGTGCGCCAAGCCATCGCGCCACTGTTTGGACTGAGATATTAGGTGGATTAACTAATACTTACAGCTCCCCGTGTAGGCACTTGCTGTAAAAGATCGGCAAAAGACGTCATCACCCGGGGTTCGAACCAGGGATGCAAAAGAGAGTCTCGATCATCAGCTCGTACAGTGCGCCAAGCCATCGCGCCACTGTTTGGACTGAGATATTAGGTGGATTAACTAATACTTACAGCTCCCCGTGTAGGCACTTGCTGTAAAAGATCGGCAAAAGACGTCATCACCCGGGGTTCGAACCAGGGATGCAAAAGAGAGTCTCGATCATCAGCTCGTACAGTGCGCCAAGCCATCGCGCCACTGTTTGGACTGAGATATTAGGTGGATTAACTAATACTTACAGCTCCCCGTGTAGGCACTTGCTGTAAAAGATCGGCAAAAGACGTCATCACCCGGGGTTCGAACCAGGGATGCAAAAGAGAGTCTCGATCATCAGCTCGTACAGTGCGCCAAGCCATCGCGCCACTGTTTGGACTGAGATATTAGGTGGATTAACTAATACTTACAGCTCCCCGTGTAGGCACTTGCTGTAAAAGATCGGCAAAAGACGTCATCACCCGGGGTTCGAACCAGGGATGCAAAAGAGAGTCTCGATCATCAGCTCGTACAGTGCGCCAAGCCATCGCGCCACTGTTTGGACTGAGATATTAGGTGGATTAACTAATACTTACAGCTCCCCGTGTAGGCACTTGCTGTAAAAGATCGGCAAAAGACGTCATCACCCGGGGTTCGAACCAGGGATGCAAAAGAGAGTCTCGATCATCAGCTCGTACAGTGCGCCAAGCCATCGCGCCACTGTTTGGACTGAGATATTAGGTGGATTAACTAATACTTACAGCTCCCCGTGTAGGCACTTGCTGTAAAAGATCGGCAAAAGACGTCATCACCCGGGGTTCGAACCAGGGATGCAAAAGAGAGTCTCGATCATCAGCTCGTACAGTGCGCCAAGCCATCGCGCCACTGTTTGGACTGAGATATTAGGTGGATTAACTAATACTTACAGCTCCCCGTGTAGGCACTTGCTGTAAAAGATCGGCAAAAGACGTCATCACCCGGGGTTCGAACCAGGGATGCAAAAGAGAGTCTCGATCATCAGCTCGTACAGTGCGCCAAGCCATCGCGCCACTGTTTGGACTGAGATATTAGGTGGATTAACTAATACTTACAGCTCCCCGTGTAGGCACTTGCTGTAAAAGATCGGCAAAAGACGTCATCACCCGGGGTTCGAACCAGGGATGCAAAAGAGAGTCTCGATCATCAGCTCGTACAGTGCGCCAAGCCATCGCGCCACTGTTTGGACTGAGATATTAGGTGGATTAACTAATACTTACAGCTCCCCGTGTAGGCACTTGCTGTAAAAGATCGGCAAAAGACGTCATCACCCGGGGTTCGAACCAGGGATGCAAAAGAGAGTCTCGATCATCAGCTCGTACAGTGCGCCAAGCCATCGCGCCACTGTTTGGACTGAGATATTAGGTGGATTAACTAATACTTACAGCTCCCCGTGTAGGCACTTGCTGTAAAAGATCGGCAAAAGACGTCATCACCCGGGGTTCGAACCAGGGATGCAAAAGAGAGTCTCGATCATCAGCTCGTACAGTGCGCCAAGCCATCGCGCCACTGTTTGGACTGAGATATTAGGTGGATTAACTAATACTTACAGCTCCCCGTGTAGGCACTTGCTGTAAAAGATCGGCAAAAGACGTCATCACCCGGGGTTCGAACCAGGGATGCAAAAGAGAGTCTCGATCATCAGCTCGTACAGTGCGCCAAGCCATCGCGCCACTGTTTGGACTGAGATATTAGGTGGATTAACTAATACTTACAGCTCCCCGTGTAGGCACTTGCTGTAAAAGATCGGCAAAAGACGTCATCACCCGGGGTTCGAACCAGGGATGCAAAAGAGAGTCTCGATCATCAGCTCGTACAGTGCGCCAAGCCATCGCGCCACTGTTTGGACTGAGATATTAGGTGGATTAACTAATACTTACAGCTCCCCGTGTAGGCACTTGCTGTAAAAGATCGGCAAAAGACGTCATCACCCGGGGTTCGAACCAGGGATGCAAAAGAGAGTCTCGATCATCAGCTCGTACAGTGCGCCAAGCCATCGCGCCACTGTTTGGACTGAGATATTAGGTGGATTAACTAATACTTACAGCTCCCCGTGTAGGCACTTGCTGTAAAAGATCGGCAAAAGACGTCATCACCCGGGGTTCGAACCAGGGATGCAAAAGAGAGTCTCGATCATCAGCTCGTACAGTGCGCCAAGCCATCGCGCCACTGTTTGGACTGAGATATTAGGTGGATTAACTAATACTTACAGCTCCCCGTGTAGGCACTTGCTGTAAAAGATCGGCAAAAGACGTCATCACCCGGGGTTCGAACCAGGGATGCAAAAGAGAGTCTCGATCATCAGCTCGTACAGTGCGCCAAGCCATCGCGCCACTGTTTGGACTGAGATATTAGGTGGATTAACTAATACTTACAGCTCCCCGTGTAGGCACTTGCTGTAAAAGATCGGCAAAAGACGTCATCACCCGGGGTTCGAACCAGGGATGCAAAAGAGAGTCTCGATCATCAGCTCGTACAGTGCGCCAAGCCATCGCGCCACTGTTTGGACTGAGATATTAGGTGGATTAACTAATACTTACAGCTCCCCGTGTAGGCACTTGCTGTAAAAGATCGGCAAAAGACGTCATCACCCGGGGTTCGAACCAGGGATGCAAAAGAGAGTCTCGATCATCAGCTCGTACAGTGCGCCAAGCCATCGCGCCACTGTTTGGACTGAGATATTAGGTGGATTAACTAATACTTACAGCTCCCCGTGTAGGCACTTGCTGTAAAAGATCGGCAAAAGACGTCATCACCCGGGGTTCGAACCAGGGATGCAAAAGAGAGTCTCGATCATCAGCTCGTACAGTGCGCCAAGCCATCGCGCCACTGTTTGGACTGAGATATTAGGTGGATTAACTAATACTTACAGCTCCCCGTGTAGGCACTTGCTGTAAAAGATCGGCAAAAGACGTCATCACCCGGGGTTCGAACCAGGGATGCAAAAGAGAGTCTCGATCATCAGCTCGTACAGTGCGCCAAGCCATCGCGCCACTGTTTGGACTGAGATATTAGGTGGATTAACTAATACTTACAGCTCCCCGTGTAGGCACTTGCTGTAAAAGATCGGCAAAAGACGTCATCACCCGGGGTTCGAACCAGGGATGCAAAAGAGAGTCTCGATCATCAGCTCGTACAGTGCGCCAAGCCATCGCGCCACTGTTTGGACTGAGATATTAGGTGGATTAACTAATACTTACAGCTCCCCGTGTAGGCACTTGCTGTAAAAGATCGGCAAAAGACGTCATCACCCGGGGTTCGAACCAGGGATGCAAAAGAGAGTCTCGATCATCAGCTCGTACAGTGCGCCAAGCCATCGCGCCACTGTTTGGACTGAGATATTAGGTGGATTAACTAATACTTACAGCTCCCCGTGTAGGCACTTGCTGTAAAAGATCGGCAAAAGACGTCATCACCCGGGGTTCGAACCAGGGATGCAAAAGAGAGTCTCGATCATCAGCTCGTACAGTGCGCCAAGCCATCGCGCCACTGTTTGGACTGAGATATTAGGTGGATTAACTAATACTTACAGCTCCCCGTGTAGGCACTTGCTGTAAAAGATCGGCAAAAGACGTCATCACCCGGGGTTCGAACCAGGGATGCAAAAGAGAGTCTCGATCATCAGCTCGTACAGTGCGCCAAGCCATCGCGCCACTGTTTGGACTGAGATATTAGGTGGATTAACTAATACTTACAGCTCCCCGTGTAGGCACTTGCTGTAAAAGATCGGCAAAAGACGTCATCACCCGGGGTTCGAACCAGGGATGCAAAAGAGAGTCTCGATCATCAGCTCGTACAGTGCGCCAAGCCATCGCGCCACTGTTTGGACTGAGATATTAGGTGGATTAACTAATACTTACAGCTCCCCGTGTAGGCACTTGCTGTAAAAGATCGGCAAAAGACGTCATCACCCGGGGTTCGAACCAGGGATGCAAAAGAGAGTCTCGATCATCAGCTCGTACAGTGCGCCAAGCCATCGCGCCACTGTTTGGACTGAGATATTAGGTGGATTAACTAATACTTACAGCTCCCCGTGTAGGCACTTGCTGTAAAAGATCGGCAAAAGACGTCATCACCCGGGGTTCGAACCAGGGATGCAAAAGAGAGTCTCGATCATCAGCTCGTACAGTGCGCCAAGCCATCGCGCCACTGTTTGGACTGAGATATTAGGTGGATTAACTAATACTTACAGCTCCCCGTGTAGGCACTTGCTGTAAAAGATCGGCAAAAGACGTCATCACCCGGGGTTCGAACCAGGGATGCAAAAGAGAGTCTCGATCATCAGCTCGTACAGTGCGCCAAGCCATCGCGCCACTGTTTGGACTGAGATATTAGGTGGATTAACTAATACTTACAGCTCCCCGTGTAGGCACTTGCTGTAAAAGATCGGCAAAAGACGTCATCACCCGGGGTTCGAACCAGGGATGCAAAAGAGAGTCTCGATCATCAGCTCGTACAGTGCGCCAAGCCATCGCGCCACTGTTTGGACTGAGATATTAGGTGGATTAACTAATACTTACAGCTCCCCGTGTAGGCACTTGCTGTAAAAGATCGGCAAAAGACGTCATCACCCGGGGTTCGAACCAGGGATGCAAAAGAGAGTCTCGATCATCAGCTCGTACAGTGCGCCAAGCCATCGCGCCACTGTTTGGACTGAGATATTAGGTGGATTAACTAATACTTACAGCTCCCCGTGTAGGCACTTGCTGTAAAAGATCGGCAAAAGACGTCATCACCCGGGGTTCGAACCAGGGATGCAAAAGAGAGTCTCGATCATCAGCTCGTACAGTGCGCCAAGCCATCGCGCCACTGTTTGGACTGAGATATTAGGTGGATTAACTAATACTTACAGCTCCCCGTGTAGGCACTTGCTGTAAAAGATCGGCAAAAGACGTCATCACCCGGGGTTCGAACCAGGGATGCAAAAGAGAGTCTCGATCATCAGCTCGTACAGTGCGCCAAGCCATCGCGCCACTGTTTGGACTGAGATATTAGGTGGATTAACTAATACTTACAGCTCCCCGTGTAGGCACTTGCTGTAAAAGATCGGCAAAAGACGTCATCACCCGGGGTTCGAACCAGGGATGCAAAAGAGAGTCTCGATCATCAGCTCGTACAGTGCGCCAAGCCATCGCGCCACTGTTTGGACTGAGATATTAGGTGGATTAACTAATACTTACAGCTCCCCGTGTAGGCACTTGCTGTAAAAGATCGGCAAAAGACGTCATCACCCGGGGTTCGAACCAGGGATGCAAAAGAGAGTCTCGATCATCAGCTCGTACAGTGCGCCAAGCCATCGCGCCACTGTTTGGACTGAGATATTAGGTGGATTAACTAATACTTACAGCTCCCCGTGTAGGCACTTGCTGTAAAAGATCGGCAAAAGACGTCATCACCCGGGGTTCGAACCAGGGATGCAAAAGAGAGTCTCGATCATCAGCTCGTACAGTGCGCCAAGCCATCGCGCCACTGTTTGGACTGAGATATTAGGTGGATTAACTAATACTTACAGCTCCCCGTGTAGGCACTTGCTGTAAAAGATCGGCAAAAGACGTCATCACCCGGGGTTCGAACCAGGGATGCAAAAGAGAGTCTCGATCATCAGCTCGTACAGTGCGCCAAGCCATCGCGCCACTGTTTGGACTGAGATATTAGGTGGATTAACTAATACTTACAGCTCCCCGTGTAGGCACTTGCTGTAAAAGATCGGCAAAAGACGTCATCACCCGGGGTTCGAACCAGGGATGCAAAAGAGAGTCTCGATCATCAGCTCGTACAGTGCGCCAAGCCATCGCGCCACTGTTTGGACTGAGATATTAGGTGGATTAACTAATACTTACAGCTCCCCGTGTAGGCACTTGCTGTAAAAGATCGGCAAAAGACGTCATCACCCGGGGTTCGAACCAGGGATGCAAAAGAGAGTCTCGATCATCAGCTCGTACAGTGCGCCAAGCCATCGCGCCACTGTTTGGACTGAGATATTAGGTGGATTAACTAATACTTACAGCTCCCCGTGTAGGCACTTGCTGTAAAAGATCGGCAAAAGACGTCATCACCCGGGGTTCGAACCAGGGATGCAAAAGAGAGTCTCGATCATCAGCTCGTACAGTGCGCCAAGCCATCGCGCCACTGTTTGGACTGAGATATTAGGTGGATTAACTAATACTTACAGCTCCCCGTGTAGGCACTTGCTGTAAAAGATCGGCAAAAGACGTCATCACCCGGGGTTCGAACCAGGGATGCAAAAGAGAGTCTCGATCATCAGCTCGTACAGTGCGCCAAGCCATCGCGCCACTGTTTGGACTGAGATATTAGGTGGATTAACTAATACTTACAGCTCCCCGTGTAGGCACTTGCTGTAAAAGATCGGCAAAAGACGTCATCACCCGGGGTTCGAACCAGGGATGCAAAAGAGAGTCTCGATCATCAGCTCGTACAGTGCGCCAAGCCATCGCGCCACTGTTTGGACTGAGATATTAGGTGGATTAACTAATACTTACAGCTCCCCGTGTAGGCACTTGCTGTAAAAGATCGGCAAAAGACGTCATCACCCGGGGTTCGAACCAGGGATGCAAAAGAGAGTCTCGATCATCAGCTCGTACAGTGCGCCAAGCCATCGCGCCACTGTTTGGACTGAGATATTAGGTGGATTAACTAATACTTACAGCTCCCCGTGTAGGCACTTGCTGTAAAAGATCGGCAAAAGACGTCATCACCCGGGGTTCGAACCAGGGATGCAAAAGAGAGTCTCGATCATCAGCTCGTACAGTGCGCCAAGCCATCGCGCCACTGTTTGGACTGAGATATTAGGTGGATTAACTAATACTTACAGCTCCCCGTGTAGGCACTTGCTGTAAAAGATCGGCAAAAGACGTCATCACCCGGGGTTCGAACCAGGGATGCAAAAGAGAGTCTCGATCATCAGCTCGTACAGTGCGCCAAGCCATCGCGCCACTGTTTGGACTGAGATATTAGGTGGATTAACTAATACTTACAGCTCCCCGTGTAGGCACTTGCTGTAAAAGATCGGCAAAAGACGTCATCACCCGGGGTTCGAACCAGGGATGCAAAAGAGAGTCTCGATCATCAGCTCGTACAGTGCGCCAAGCCATCGCGCCACTGTTTGGACTGAGATATTAGGTGGATTAACTAATACTTACAGCTCCCCGTGTAGGCACTTGCTGTAAAAGATCGGCAAAAGACGTCATCACCCGGGGTTCGAACCAGGGATGCAAAAGAGAGTCTCGATCATCAGCTCGTACAGTGCGCCAAGCCATCGCGCCACTGTTTGGACTGAGATATTAGGTGGATTAACTAATACTTACAGCTCCCCGTGTAGGCACTTGCTGTAAAAGATCGGCAAAAGACGTCATCACCCGGGGTTCGAACCAGGGATGCAAAAGAGAGTCTCGATCATCAGCTCGTACAGTGCGCCAAGCCATCGCGCCACTGTTTGGACTGAGATATTAGGTGGATTAACTAATACTTACAGCTCCCCGTGTAGGCACTTGCTGTAAAAGATCGGCAAAAGACGTCATCACCCGGGGTTCGAACCAGGGATGCAAAAGAGAGTCTCGATCATCAGCTCGTACAGTGCGCCAAGCCATCGCGCCACTGTTTGGACTGAGATATTAGGTGGATTAACTAATACTTACAGCTCCCCGTGTAGGCACTTGCTGTAAAAGATCGGCAAAAGACGTCATCACCCGGGGTTCGAACCAGGGATGCAAAAGAGAGTCTCGATCATCAGCTCGTACAGTGCGCCAAGCCATCGCGCCACTGTTTGGACTGAGATATTAGGTGGATTAACTAATACTTACAGCTCCCCGTGTAGGCACTTGCTGTAAAAGATCGGCAAAAGACGTCATCACCCGGGGTTCGAACCAGGGATGCAAAAGAGAGTCTCGATCATCAGCTCGTACAGTGCGCCAAGCCATCGCGCCACTGTTTGGACTGAGATATTAGGTGGATTAACTAATACTTACAGCTCCCCGTGTAGGCACTTGCTGTAAAAGATCGGCAAAAGACGTCATCACCCGGGGTTCGAACCAGGGATGCAAAAGAGAGTCTCGATCATCAGCTCGTACAGTGCGCCAAGCCATCGCGCCACTGTTTGGACTGAGATATTAGGTGGATTAACTAATACTTACAGCTCCCCGTGTAGGCACTTGCTGTAAAAGATCGGCAAAAGACGTCATCACCCGGGGTTCGAACCAGGGATGCAAAAGAGAGTCTCGATCATCAGCTCGTACAGTGCGCCAAGCCATCGCGCCACTGTTTGGACTGAGATATTAGGTGGATTAACTAATACTTACAGCTCCCCGTGTAGGCACTTGCTGTAAAAGATCGGCAAAAGACGTCATCACCCGGGGTTCGAACCAGGGATGCAAAAGAGAGTCTCGATCATCAGCTCGTACAGTGCGCCAAGCCATCGCGCCACTGTTTGGACTGAGATATTAGGTGGATTAACTAATACTTACAGCTCCCCGTGTAGGCACTTGCTGTAAAAGATCGGCAAAAGACGTCATCACCCGGGGTTCGAACCAGGGATGCAAAAGAGAGTCTCGATCATCAGCTCGTACAGTGCGCCAAGCCATCGCGCCACTGTTTGGACTGAGATATTAGGTGGATTAACTAATACTTACAGCTCCCCGTGTAGGCACTTGCTGTAAAAGATCGGCAAAAGACGTCATCACCCGGGGTTCGAACCAGGGATGCAAAAGAGAGTCTCGATCATCAGCTCGTACAGTGCGCCAAGCCATCGCGCCACTGTTTGGACTGAGATATTAGGTGGATTAACTAATACTTACAGCTCCCCGTGTAGGCACTTGCTGTAAAAGATCGGCAAAAGACGTCATCACCCGGGGTTCGAACCAGGGATGCAAAAGAGAGTCTCGATCATCAGCTCGTACAGTGCGCCAAGCCATCGCGCCACTGTTTGGACTGAGATATTAGGTGGATTAACTAATACTTACAGCTCCCCGTGTAGGCACTTGCTGTAAAAGATCGGCAAAAGACGTCATCACCCGGGGTTCGAACCAGGGATGCAAAAGAGAGTCTCGATCATCAGCTCGTACAGTGCGCCAAGCCATCGCGCCACTGTTTGGACTGAGATATTAGGTGGATTAACTAATACTTACAGCTCCCCGTGTAGGCACTTGCTGTAAAAGATCGGCAAAAGACGTCATCACCCGGGGTTCGAACCAGGGATGCAAAAGAGAGTCTCGATCATCAGCTCGTACAGTGCGCCAAGCCATCGCGCCACTGTTTGGACTGAGATATTAGGTGGATTAACTAATACTTACAGCTCCCCGTGTAGGCACTTGCTGTAAAAGATCGGCAAAAGACGTCATCACCCGGGGTTCGAACCAGGGATGCAAAAGAGAGTCTCGATCATCAGCTTGTACAGTGCGCCAAGCCATCGCGCCACTGTTTGGACTGAGATATTAGGTGGATTAACTAATACTTACAGCTCCCCGTGTAGGCACTTGCTGTAAAAGATCGGCAAAAGACGTCATCACCCGGGGTTCGAACCAGGGATGCAAAAGAGAGTCTCGATCATCAGCTCGTACAGTGCGCCAAGCCATCGCGCCACTGTTTGGACTGAGATATTAGGTGGATTAACTAATACTTACAGCTCCCCGTGTAGGCACTTGCTGTAAAAGATCGGCAAAAGACGTCATCACCCGGGGTTCGAACCAGGGATGCAAAAGAGAGTCTCGATCATCAGCTCGTACAGTGCGCCAAGCCATCGCGCCACTGTTTGGACTGAGATATTAGGTGGATTAACTAATACTTACAGCTCCCCGTGTAGGCACTTGCTGTAAAAGATCGGCAAAAGACGTCATCACCCGGGGTTCGAACCAGGGATGCAAAAGAGAGTCTCGATCATCAGCTCGTACAGTGCGCCAAGCCATCGCGCCACTGTTTGGACTGAGATATTAGGTGGATTAACTAATACTTACAGCTCCCCGTGTAGGCACTTGCTGTAAAAGATCGGCAAAAGACGTCATCACCCGGGGTTCGAACCAGGGATGCAAAAGAGAGTCTCGATCATCAGCTCGTACAGTGCGCCAAGCCATCGCGCCACTGTTTGGACTGAGATATTAGGTGGATTAACTAATACTTACAGCTCCCCGTGTAGGCACTTGCTGTAAAAGATCGGCAAAAGACGTCATCACCCGGGGTTCGAACCAGGGATGCAAAAGAGAGTCTCGATCATCAGCTCGTACAGTGCGCCAAGCCATCGCGCCACTGTTTGGACTGAGATATTAGGTGGATTAACTAATACTTACAGCTCCCCGTGTAGGCACTTGCTGTAAAAGATCGGCAAAAGACGTCATCACCCGGGGTTCGAACCAGGGATGCAAAAGAGAGTCTCGATCATCAGCTCGTACAGTGCGCCAAGCCATCGCGCCACTGTTTGGACTGAGATATTAGGTGGATTAACTAATACTTACAGCTCCCCGTGTAGGCACTTGCTGTAAAAGATCGGCAAAAGACGTCATCACCCGGGGTTCGAACCAGGGATGCAAAAGAGAGTCTCGATCATCAGCTCGTACAGTGCGCCAAGCCATCGCGCCACTGTTTGGACTGAGATATTAGGTGGATTAACTAATACTTACAGCTCCCCGTGTAGGCACTTGCTGTAAAAGATCGGCAAAAGACGTCATCACCCGGGGTTCGAACCAGGGATGCAAAAGAGAGTCTCGATCATCAGCTCGTACAGTGCGCCAAGCCATCGCGCCACTGTTTGGACTGAGATATTAGGTGGATTAACTAATACTTACAGCTCCCCGTGTAGGCACTTGCTGTAAAAGATCGGCAAAAGACGTCATCACCCGGGGTTCGAACCAGGGATGCAAAAGAGAGTCTCGATCATCAGCTCGTACAGTGCGCCAAGCCATCGCGCCACTGTTTGGACTGAGATATTAGGTGGATTAACTAATACTTACAGCTCCCCGTGTAGGCACTTGCTGTAAAAGATCGGCAAAAGACGTCATCACCCGGGGTTCGAACCAGGGATGCAAAAGAGAGTCTCGATCATCAGCTCGTACAGTGCGCCAAGCCATCGCGCCACTGTTTGGACTGAGATATTAGGTGGATTAACTAATACTTACAGCTCCCCGTGTAGGCACTTGCTGTAAAAGATCGGCAAAAGACGTCATCACCCGGGGTTCGAACCAGGGATGCAAAAGAGAGTCTCGATCATCAGCTCGTACAGTGCGCCAAGCCATCGCGCCACTGTTTGGACTGAGATATTAGGTGGATTAACTAATACTTACAGCTCCCCGTGTAGGCACTTGCTGTAAAAGATCGGCAAAAGACGTCATCACCCGGGGTTCGAACCAGGGATGCAAAAGAGAGTCTCGATCATCAGCTCGTACAGTGCGCCAAGCCATCGCGCCACTGTTTGGACTGAGATATTAGGTGGATTAACTAATACTTACAGCTCCCCGTGTAGGCACTTGCTGTAAAAGATCGGCAAAAGACGTCATCACCCGGGGTTCGAACCAGGGATGCAAAAGAGAGTCTCGATCATCAGCTCGTACAGTGCGCCAAGCCATCGCGCCACTGTTTGGACTGAGATATTAGGTGGATTAACTAATACTTACAGCTCCCCGTGTAGGCACTTGCTGTAAAAGATCGGCAAAAGACGTCATCACCCGGGGTTCGAACCAGGGATGCAAAAGAGAGTCTCGATCATCAGCTCGTACAGTGCGCCAAGCCATCGCGCCACTGTTTGGACTGAGATATTAGGTGGATTAACTAATACTTACAGCTCCCCGTGTAGGCACTTGCTGTAAAAGATCGGCAAAAGACGTCATCACCCGGGGTTCGAACCAGGGATGCAAAAGAGAGTCTCGATCATCAGCTCGTACAGTGCGCCAAGCCATCGCGCCACTGTTTGGACTGAGATATTAGGTGGATTAACTAATACTTACAGCTCCCCGTGTAGGCACTTGCTGTAAAAGATCGGCAAAAGACGTCATCACCCGGGGTTCGAACCAGGGATGCAAAAGAGAGTCTCGATCATCAGCTCGTACAGTGCGCCAAGCCATCGCGCCACTGTTTGGACTGAGATATTAGGTGGATTAACTAATACTTACAGCTCCCCGTGTAGGCACTTGCTGTAAAAGATCGGCAAAAGACGTCATCACCCGGGGTTCGAACCAGGGATGCAAAAGAGAGTCTCGATCATCAGCTCGTACAGTGCGCCAAGCCATCGCGCCACTGTTTGGACTGAGATATTAGGTGGATTAACTAATACTTACAGCTCCCCGTGTAGGCACTTGCTGTAAAAGATCGGCAAAAGACGTCATCACCCGGGGTTCGAACCAGGGATGCAAAAGAGAGTCTCGATCATCAGCTCGTACAGTGCGCCAAGCCATCGCGCCACTGTTTGGACTGAGATATTAGGTGGATTAACTAATACTTACAGCTCCCCGTGTAGGCACTTGCTGTAAAAGATCGGCAAAAGACGTCATCACCCGGGGTTCGAACCAGGGATGCAAAAGAGAGTCTCGATCATCAGCTCGTACAGTGCGCCAAGCCATCGCGCCACTGTTTGGACTGAGATATTAGGTGGATTAACTAATACTTACAGCTCCCCGTGTAGGCACTTGCTGTAAAAGATCGGCAAAAGACGTCATCACCCGGGGTTCGAACCAGGGATGCAAAAGAGAGTCTCGATCATCAGCTCGTACAGTGCGCCAAGCCATCGCGCCACTGTTTGGACTGAGATATTAGGTGGATTAACTAATACTTACAGCTCCCCGTGTAGGCACTTGCTGTAAAAGATCGGCAAAAGACGTCATCACCCGGGGTTCGAACCAGGGATGCAAAAGAGAGTCTCGATCATCAGCTCGTACAGTGCGCCAAGCCATCGCGCCACTGTTTGGACTGAGATATTAGGTGGATTAACTAATACTTACAGCTCCCCGTGTAGGCACTTGCTGTAAAAGATCGGCAAAAGACGTCATCACCCGGGGTTCGAACCAGGGATGCAAAAGAGAGTCTCGATCATCAGCTCGTACAGTGCGCCAAGCCATCGCGCCACTGTTTGGACTGAGATATTAGGTGGATTAACTAATACTTACAGCTCCCCGTGTAGGCACTTGCTGTAAAAGATCGGCAAAAGACGTCATCACCCGGGGTTCGAACCAGGGATGCAAAAGAGAGTCTCGATCATCAGCTCGTACAGTGCGCCAAGCCATCGCGCCACTGTTTGGACTGAGATATTAGGTGGATTAACTAATACTTACAGCTCCCCGTGTAGGCACTTGCTGTAAAAGATCGGCAAAAGACGTCATCACCCGGGGTTCGAACCAGGGATGCAAAAGAGAGTCTCGATCATCAGCTCGTACAGTGCGCCAAGCCATCGCGCCACTGTTTGGACTGAGATATTAGGTGGATTAACTAATACTTACAGCTCCCCGTGTAGGCACTTGCTGTAAAAGATCGGCAAAAGACGTCATCACCCGGGGTTCGAACCAGGGATGCAAAAGAGAGTCTCGATCATCAGCTCGTACAGTGCGCCAAGCCATCGCGCCACTGTTTGGACTGAGATATTAGGTGGATTAACTAATACTTACAGCTCCCCGTGTAGGCACTTGCTGTAAAAGATCGGCAAAAGACGTCATCACCCGGGGTTCGAACCAGGGATGCAAAAGAGAGTCTCGATCATCAGCTCGTACAGTGCGCCAAGCCATCGCGCCACTGTTTGGACTGAGATATTAGGTGGATTAACTAATACTTACAGCTCCCCGTGTAGGCACTTGCTGTAAAAGATCGGCAAAAGACGTCATCACCCGGGGTTCGAACCAGGGATGCAAAAGAGAGTCTCGATCATCAGCTCGTACAGTGCGCCAAGCCATCGCGCCACTGTTTGGACTGAGATATTAGGTGGATTAACTAATACTTACAGCTCCCCGTGTAGGCACTTGCTGTAAAAGATCGGCAAAAGACGTCATCACCCGGGGTTCGAACCAGGGATGCAAAAGAGAGTCTCGATCATCAGCTCGTACAGTGCGCCAAGCCATCGCGCCACTGTTTGGACTGAGATATTAGGTGGATTAACTAATACTTACAGCTCCCCGTGTAGGCACTTGCTGTAAAAGATCGGCAAAAGACGTCATCACCCGGGGTTCGAACCAGGGATGCAAAAGAGAGTCTCGATCATCAGCTCGTACAGTGCGCCAAGCCATCGCGCCACTGTTTGGACTGAGATATTAGGTGGATTAACTAATACTTACAGCTCCCCGTGTAGGCACTTGCTGTAAAAGATCGGCAAAAGACGTCATCACCCGGGGTTCGAACCAGGGATGCAAAAGAGAGTCTCGATCATCAGCTCGTACAGTGCGCCAAGCCATCGCGCCACTGTTTGGACTGAGATATTAGGTGGATTAACTAATACTTACAGCTCCCCGTGTAGGCACTTGCTGTAAAAGATCGGCAAAAGACGTCATCACCCGGGGTTCGAACCAGGGATGCAAAAGAGAGTCTCGATCATCAGCTCGTACAGTGCGCCAAGCCATCGCGCCACTGTTTGGACTGAGATATTAGGTGGATTAACTAATACTTACAGCTCCCCGTGTAGGCACTTGCTGTAAAAGATCGGCAAAAGACGTCATCACCCGGGGTTCGAACCAGGGATGCAAAAGAGAGTCTCGATCATCAGCTCGTACAGTGCGCCAAGCCATCGCGCCACTGTTTGGACTGAGATATTAGGTGGATTAACTAATACTTACAGCTCCCCGTGTAGGCACTTGCTGTAAAAGATCGGCAAAAGACGTCATCACCCGGGGTTCGAACCAGGGATGCAAAAGAGAGTCTCGATCATCAGCTCGTACAGTGCGCCAAGCCATCGCGCCACTGTTTGGACTGAGATATTAGGTGGATTAACTAATACTTACAGCTCCCCGTGTAGGCACTTGCTGTAAAAGATCGGCAAAAGACGTCATCACCCGGGGTTCGAACCAGGGATGCAAAAGAGAGTCTCGATCATCAGCTCGTACAGTGCGCCAAGCCATCGCGCCACTGTTTGGACTGAGATATTAGGTGGATTAACTAATACTTACAGCTCCCCGTGTAGGCACTTGCTGTAAAAGATCGGCAAAAGACGTCATCACCCGGGGTTCGAACCAGGGATGCAAAAGAGAGTCTCGATCATCAGCTCGTACAGTGCGCCAAGCCATCGCGCCACTGTTTGGACTGAGATATTAGGTGGATTAACTAATACTTACAGCTCCCCGTGTAGGCACTTGCTGTAAAAGATCGGCAAAAGACGTCATCACCCGGGGTTCGAACCAGGGATGCAAAAGAGAGTCTCGATCATCAGCTCGTACAGTGCGCCAAGCCATCGCGCCACTGTTTGGACTGAGATATTAGGTGGATTAACTAATACTTACAGCTCCCCGTGTAGGCACTTGCTGTAAAAGATCGGCAAAAGACGTCATCACCCGGGGTTCGAACCAGGGATGCAAAAGAGAGTCTCGATCATCAGCTCGTACAGTGCGCCAAGCCATCGCGCCACTGTTTGGACTGAGATATTAGGTGGATTAACTAATACTTACAGCTCCCCGTGTAGGCACTTGCTGTAAAAGATCGGCAAAAGACGTCATCACCCGGGGTTCGAACCAGGGATGCAAAAGAGAGTCTCGATCATCAGCTCGTACAGTGCGCCAAGCCATCGCGCCACTGTTTGGACTGAGATATTAGGTGGATTAACTAATACTTACAGCTCCCCGTGTAGGCACTTGCTGTAAAAGATCGGCAAAAGACGTCATCACCCGGGGTTCGAACCAGGGATGCAAAAGAGAGTCTCGATCATCAGCTCGTACAGTGCGCCAAGCCATCGCGCCACTGTTTGGACTGAGATATTAGGTGGATTAACTAATACTTACAGCTCCCCGTGTAGGCACTTGCTGTAAAAGATCGGCAAAAGACGTCATCACCCGGGGTTCGAACCAGGGATGCAAAAGAGAGTCTCGATCATCAGCTCGTACAGTGCGCCAAGCCATCGCGCCACTGTTTGGACTGAGATATTAGGTGGATTAACTAATACTTACAGCTCCCCGTGTAGGCACTTGCTGTAAAAGATCGGCAAAAGACGTCATCACCCGGGGTTCGAACCAGGGATGCAAAAGAGAGTCTCGATCATCAGCTCGTACAGTGCGCCAAGCCATCGCGCCACTGTTTGGACTGAGATATTAGGTGGATTAACTAATACTTACAGCTCCCCGTGTAGGCACTTGCTGTAAAAGATCGGCAAAAGACGTCATCACCCGGGGTTCGAACCAGGGATGCAAAAGAGAGTCTCGATCATCAGCTCGTACAGTGCGCCAAGCCATCGCGCCACTGTTTGGACTGAGATATTAGGTGGATTAACTAATACTTACAGCTCCCCGTGTAGGCACTTGCTGTAAAAGATCGGCAAAAGACGTCATCACCCGGGGTTCGAACCAGGGATGCAAAAGAGAGTCTCGATCATCAGCTCGTACAGTGCGCCAAGCCATCGCGCCACTGTTTGGACTGAGATATTAGGTGGATTAACTAATACTTACAGCTCCCCGTGTAGGCACTTGCTGTAAAAGATCGGCAAAAGACGTCATCACCCGGGGTTCGAACCAGGGATGCAAAAGAGAGTCTCGATCATCAGCTCGTACAGTGCGCCAAGCCATCGCGCCACTGTTTGGACTGAGATATTAGGTGGATTAACTAATACTTACAGCTCCCCGTGTAGGCACTTGCTGTAAAAGATCGGCAAAAGACGTCATCACCCGGGGTTCGAACCAGGGATGCAAAAGAGAGTCTCGATCATCAGCTCGTACAGTGCGCCAAGCCATCGCGCCACTGTTTGGACTGAGATATTAGGTGGATTAACTAATACTTACAGCTCCCCGTGTAGGCACTTGCTGTAAAAGATCGGCAAAAGACGTCATCACCCGGGGTTCGAACCAGGGATGCAAAAGAGAGTCTCGATCATCAGCTCGTACAGTGCGCCAAGCCATCGCGCCACTGTTTGGACTGAGATATTAGGTGGATTAACTAATACTTACAGCTCCCCGTGTAGGCACTTGCTGTAAAAGATCGGCAAAAGACGTCATCACCCGGGGTTCGAACCAGGGATGCAAAAGAGAGTCTCGATCATCAGCTCGTACAGTGCGCCAAGCCATCGCGCCACTGTTTGGACTGAGATATTAGGTGGATTAACTAATACTTACAGCTCCCCGTGTAGGCACTTGCTGTAAAAGATCGGCAAAAGACGTCATCACCCGGGGTTCGAACCAGGGATGCAAAAGAGAGTCTCGATCATCAGCTCGTACAGTGCGCCAAGCCATCGCGCCACTGTTTGGACTGAGATATTAGGTGGATTAACTAATACTTACAGCTCCCCGTGTAGGCACTTGCTGTAAAAGATCGGCAAAAGACGTCATCACCCGGGGTTCGAACCAGGGATGCAAAAGAGAGTCTCGATCATCAGCTCGTACAGTGCGCCAAGCCATCGCGCCACTGTTTGGACTGAGATATTAGGTGGATTAACTAATACTTACAGCTCCCCGTGTAGGCACTTGCTGTAAAAGATCGGCAAAAGACGTCATCACCCGGGGTTCGAACCAGGGATGCAAAAGAGAGTCTCGATCATCAGCTCGTACAGTGCGCCAAGCCATCGCGCCACTGTTTGGACTGAGATATTAGGTGGATTAACTAATACTTACAGCTCCCCGTGTAGGCACTTGCTGTAAAAGATCGGCAAAAGACGTCATCACCCGGGGTTCGAACCAGGGATGCAAAAGAGAGTCTCGATCATCAGCTCGTACAGTGCGCCAAGCCATCGCGCCACTGTTTGGACTGAGATATTAGGTGGATTAACTAATACTTACAGCTCCCCGTGTAGGCACTTGCTGTAAAAGATCGGCAAAAGACGTCATCACCCGGGGTTCGAACCAGGGATGCAAAAGAGAGTCTCGATCATCAGCTCGTACAGTGCGCCAAGCCATCGCGCCACTGTTTGGACTGAGATATTAGGTGGATTAACTAATACTTACAGCTCCCCGTGTAGGCACTTGCTGTAAAAGATCGGCAAAAGACGTCATCACCCGGGGTTCGAACCAGGGATGCAAAAG
>NC_092562.1:17438980-17471443 GCF_037975245.1 Apostichopus japonicus
GCGCACTGACGAGCTGATGATCGAGACTCTCTTTTGCATCCCTGGTTCGAACACCCGGGTGTGGACGTCTTTGCCGATCTTTTACAGCAAGTGCCTACACGGGAGCCTGTAAGGAATTAGTTAATCCACCAAATATCATCAGTCCAAACAGTGGTCGCGATGGCTTGGGCGCACTGTACGAGCTGATGATCGAGACTCTCTTTTGCATCCCTGGTTCGAACCCCGGGTGATGACGTCTTTTGCCGATCTTTTACAGCAAGTGCCTACACGTGGAGCTGTAAGTATTAGTTAATCCACCTAATATCTCAGTCCAAACAGTGGCGCGATGGCTTGGCGCACTGTACGAGCTGATGATCGAGACTCTCTTTTGCATCCCTGGTTCGAACCCCGGGTGATGACGTCTTTTGCGATCTTTTACAGCAAGTGCCTACACGGGGAGCTGTAAGTATTAGTTAATCCACCTAATATCTCAGTCCAAACAGTGGCGCGATGGCTTGGCGCACTGTACGAGCTGATGATCGAGACTCTCTTTTGCATCCACTGGTTCGAACCCCGGGTGATGACGTCTTTTGCCGATCTTTTACAGCAAGTGCCTACACGGGGAGCTGTAAGTATTAGTTAATCCACCTAATATCTCAGTCCAAACAGTGGCGCGATGGCTTGGCGCACTGTACGAGCTGATGATCGAGACTCTCTTTTGCATCCCTGGTTCGAACCCCGGGTGATGACGTCTTTTGCCGATCTTTTACAGCAAGTGCCTACACGGGGAGCTGTAAGTATTAGTTAATCCACCTAATATCTCAGTCCAAACAGTGGCGCGATGGCTTGGCGCACTGTACGAGCTGATGATCGAGACTCTCTTTTGCATCCCTGGTTCGAACCCCGGGTGATGACGTCTTTTGCCGATCTTTTACAGCAAGTGCCTACACGGGGAGCTGTAAGTATTAGTTAATCCACCTAATATCTCAGTCCAAACAGTGGCGCGATGGCTTGGCGCACTGTACGAGCTGATGATCGAGACTCTCTTTTGCATCCCTGGTTCGAACCCCGGGTGATGACGTCTTTTGCCGATCTTTTACAGCAAGTGCCTACACGGGGAGCTGTAAGTATTAGTTAATCCACCTAATATCTCAGTCCAAACAGTGGCGCGATGGCTTGGCGCACTGTACGAGCTGATGATCGAGACTCTCTTTTGCATCCCTGGTTCGAACCCCGGGTGATGACGTCTTTTGCCGATCTTTTACAGCAAGTGCCTACACGGGGAGCTGTAAGTATTAGTTAATCCACCTAATATCTCAGTCCAAACAGTGGCGCGATGGCTTGGCGCACTGTACGAGCTGATGATCGAGACTCTCTTTTGCATCCCTGGTTCGAACCCCGGGTGATGACGTCTTTTGCCGATCTTTTACAGCAAGTGCCTACACGGGGAGCTGTAAGTATTAGTTAATCCACCTAATATCTCAGTCCAAACAGTGGCGCGATGGCTTGGCGCACTGTACGAGCTGATGATCGAGACTCTCTTTTGCATCCCTGGTTCGAACCCCGGGTGATGACGTCTTTTGCCGATCTTTTACAGCAAGTGCCTACACGGGGAGCTGTAAGTATTAGTTAATCCACCTAATATCTCAGTCCAAACAGTGGCGCGATGGCTTGGCGCACTGTACGAGCTGATGATCGAGACTCTCTTTTGCATCCCTGGTTCGAACCCCGGGTGATGACGTCTTTTGCCGATCTTTTACAGCAAGTGCCTACACGGGGAGCTGTAAGTATTAGTTAATCCACCTAATATCTCAGTCCAAACAGTGGCGCGATGGCTTGGCGCACTGTACGAGCTGATGATCGAGACTCTCTTTTGCATCCCTGGTTCGAACCCCGGGTGATGACGTCTTTTGCCGATCTTTTACAGCAAGTGCCTACACGGGGAGCTGTAAGTATTAGTTAATCCACCTAATATCTCAGTCCAAACAGTGGCGCGATGGCTTGGCGCACTGTACGAGCTGATGATCGAGACTCTCTTTTGCATCCCTGGTTCGAACCCCGGGTGATGACGTCTTTTGCCGATCTTTTACAGCAAGTGCCTACACGGGGAGCTGTAAGTATTAGTTAATCCACCTAATATCTCAGTCCAAACAGTGGCGCGATGGCTTGGCGCACTGTACGAGCTGATGATCGAGACTCTCTTTTGCATCCCTGGTTCGAACCCCGGGTGATGACGTCTTTTGCCGATCTTTTACAGCAAGTGCCTACACGGGGAGCTGTAAGTATTAGTTAATCCACCTAATATCTCAGTCCAAACAGTGGCGCGATGGCTTGGCGCACTGTACGAGCTGATGATCGAGACTCTCTTTTGCATCCCTGGTTCGAACCCCGGGTGATGACGTCTTTTGCCGATCTTTTACAGCAAGTGCCTACACGGGGAGCTGTAAGTATTAGTTAATCCACCTAATATCTCAGTCCAAACAGTGGCGCGATGGCTTGGCGCACTGTACGAGCTGATGATCGAGACTCTCTTTTGCATCCCTGGTTCGAACCCCGGGTGATGACGTCTTTTGCCGATCTTTTACAGCAAGTGCCTACACGGGGAGCTGTAAGTATTAGTTAATCCACCTAATATCTCAGTCCAAACAGTGGCGCGATGGCTTGGCGCACTGTACGAGCTGATGATCGAGACTCTCTTTTGCATCCCTGGTTCGAACCCCGGGTGATGACGTCTTTTGCCGATCTTTTACAGCAAGTGCCTACACGGGGAGCTGTAAGTATTAGTTAATCCACCTAATATCTCAGTCCAAACAGTGGCGCGATGGCTTGGCGCACTGTACGAGCTGATGATCGAGACTCTCTTTTGCATCCCTGGTTCGAACCCCGGGTGATGACGTCTTTTGCCGATCTTTTACAGCAAGTGCCTACACGGGGAGCTGTAAGTATTAGTTAATCCACCTAATATCTCAGTCCAAACAGTGGCGCGATGGCTTGGCGCACTGTACGAGCTGATGATCGAGACTCTCTTTTGCATCCCTGGTTCGAACCCCGGGTGATGACGTCTTTTGCCGATCTTTTACAGCAAGTGCCTACACGGGGAGCTGTAAGTATTAGTTAATCCACCTAATATCTCAGTCCAAACAGTGGCGCGATGGCTTGGCGCACTGTACGAGCTGATGATCGAGACTCTCTTTTGCATCCCTGGTTCGAACCCCGGGTGATGACGTCTTTTGCCGATCTTTTACAGCAAGTGCCTACACGGGGAGCTGTAAGTATTAGTTAATCCACCTAATATCTCAGTCCAAACAGTGGCGCGATGGCTTGGCGCACTGTACGAGCTGATGATCGAGACTCTCTTTTGCATCCCTGGTTCGAACCCCGGGTGATGACGTCTTTTGCCGATCTTTTACAGCAAGTGCCTACACGGGGAGCTGTAAGTATTAGTTAATCCACCTAATATCTCAGTCCAAACAGTGGCGCGATGGCTTGGCGCACTGTACGAGCTGATGATCGAGACTCTCTTTTGCATCCCTGGTTCGAACCCCGGGTGATGACGTCTTTTGCCGATCTTTTACAGCAAGTGCCTACACGGGGAGCTGTAAGTATTAGTTAATCCACCTAATATCTCAGTCCAAACAGTGGCGCGATGGCTTGGCGCACTGTACGAGCTGATGATCGAGACTCTCTTTTGCATCCCTGGTTCGAACCCCGGGTGATGACGTCTTTTGCCGATCTTTTACAGCAAGTGCCTACACGGGGAGCTGTAAGTATTAGTTAATCCACCTAATATCTCAGTCCAAACAGTGGCGCGATGGCTTGGCGCACTGTACGAGCTGATGATCGAGACTCTCTTTTGCATCCCTGGTTCGAACCCCGGGTGATGACGTCTTTTGCCGATCTTTTACAGCAAGTGCCTACACGGGGAGCTGTAAGTATTAGTTAATCCACCTAATATCTCAGTCCAAACAGTGGCGCGATGGCTTGGCGCACTGTACGAGCTGATGATCGAGACTCTCTTTTGCATCCCTGGTTCGAACCCCGGGTGATGACGTCTTTTGCCGATCTTTTACAGCAAGTGCCTACACGGGGAGCTGTAAGTATTAGTTAATCCACCTAATATCTCAGTCCAAACAGTGGCGCGATGGCTTGGCGCACTGTACGAGCTGATGATCGAGACTCTCTTTTGCATCCCTGGTTCGAACCCCGGGTGATGACGTCTTTTGCCGATCTTTTACAGCAAGTGCCTACACGGGGAGCTGTAAGTATTAGTTAATCCACCTAATATCTCAGTCCAAACAGTGGCGCGATGGCTTGGCGCACTGTACGAGCTGATGATCGAGACTCTCTTTTGCATCCCTGGTTCGAACCCCGGGTGATGACGTCTTTTGCCGATCTTTTACAGCAAGTGCCTACACGGGGAGCTGTAAGTATTAGTTAATCCACCTAATATCTCAGTCCAAACAGTGGCGCGATGGCTTGGCGCACTGTACGAGCTGATGATCGAGACTCTCTTTTGCATCCCTGGTTCGAACCCCGGGTGATGACGTCTTTTGCCGATCTTTTACAGCAAGTGCCTACACGGGGAGCTGTAAGTATTAGTTAATCCACCTAATATCTCAGTCCAAACAGTGGCGCGATGGCTTGGCGCACTGTACGAGCTGATGATCGAGACTCTCTTTTGCATCCCTGGTTCGAACCCCGGGTGATGACGTCTTTTGCCGATCTTTTACAGCAAGTGCCTACACGGGGAGCTGTAAGTATTAGTTAATCCACCTAATATCTCAGTCCAAACAGTGGCGCGATGGCTTGGCGCACTGTACGAGCTGATGATCGAGACTCTCTTTTGCATCCCTGGTTCGAACCCCGGGTGATGACGTCTTTTGCCGATCTTTTACAGCAAGTGCCTACACGGGGAGCTGTAAGTATTAGTTAATCCACCTAATATCTCAGTCCAAACAGTGGCGCGATGGCTTGGCGCACTGTACGAGCTGATGATCGAGACTCTCTTTTGCATCCCTGGTTCGAACCCCGGGTGATGACGTCTTTTGCCGATCTTTTACAGCAAGTGCCTACACGGGGAGCTGTAAGTATTAGTTAATCCACCTAATATCTCAGTCCAAACAGTGGCGCGATGGCTTGGCGCACTGTACGAGCTGATGATCGAGACTCTCTTTTGCATCCCTGGTTCGAACCCCGGGTGATGACGTCTTTTGCCGATCTTTTACAGCAAGTGCCTACACGGGGAGCTGTAAGTATTAGTTAATCCACCTAATATCTCAGTCCAAACAGTGGCGCGATGGCTTGGCGCACTGTACGAGCTGATGATCGAGACTCTCTTTTGCATCCCTGGTTCGAACCCCGGGTGATGACGTCTTTTGCCGATCTTTTACAGCAAGTGCCTACACGGGGAGCTGTAAGTATTAGTTAATCCACCTAATATCTCAGTCCAAACAGTGGCGCGATGGCTTGGCGCACTGTACGAGCTGATGATCGAGACTCTCTTTTGCATCCCTGGTTCGAACCCCGGGTGATGACGTCTTTTGCCGATCTTTTACAGCAAGTGCCTACACGGGGAGCTGTAAGTATTAGTTAATCCACCTAATATCTCAGTCCAAACAGTGGCGCGATGGCTTGGCGCACTGTACGAGCTGATGATCGAGACTCTCTTTTGCATCCCTGGTTCGAACCCCGGGTGATGACGTCTTTTGCCGATCTTTTACAGCAAGTGCCTACACGGGGAGCTGTAAGTATTAGTTAATCCACCTAATATCTCAGTCCAAACAGTGGCGCGATGGCTTGGCGCACTGTACGAGCTGATGATCGAGACTCTCTTTTGCATCCCTGGTTCGAACCCCGGGTGATGACGTCTTTTGCCGATCTTTTACAGCAAGTGCCTACACGGGGAGCTGTAAGTATTAGTTAATCCACCTAATATCTCAGTCCAAACAGTGGCGCGATGGCTTGGCGCACTGTACGAGCTGATGATCGAGACTCTCTTTTGCATCCCTGGTTCGAACCCCGGGTGATGACGTCTTTTGCCGATCTTTTACAGCAAGTGCCTACACGGGGAGCTGTAAGTATTAGTTAATCCACCTAATATCTCAGTCCAAACAGTGGCGCGATGGCTTGGCGCACTGTACGAGCTGATGATCGAGACTCTCTTTTGCATCCCTGGTTCGAACCCCGGGTGATGACGTCTTTTGCCGATCTTTTACAGCAAGTGCCTACACGGGGAGCTGTAAGTATTAGTTAATCCACCTAATATCTCAGTCCAAACAGTGGCGCGATGGCTTGGCGCACTGTACGAGCTGATGATCGAGACTCTCTTTTGCATCCCTGGTTCGAACCCCGGGTGATGACGTCTTTTGCCGATCTTTTACAGCAAGTGCCTACACGGGGAGCTGTAAGTATTAGTTAATCCACCTAATATCTCAGTCCAAACAGTGGCGCGATGGCTTGGCGCACTGTACGAGCTGATGATCGAGACTCTCTTTTGCATCCCTGGTTCGAACCCCGGGTGATGACGTCTTTTGCCGATCTTTTACAGCAAGTGCCTACACGGGGAGCTGTAAGTATTAGTTAATCCACCTAATATCTCAGTCCAAACAGTGGCGCGATGGCTTGGCGCACTGTACGAGCTGATGATCGAGACTCTCTTTTGCATCCCTGGTTCGAACCCCGGGTGATGACGTCTTTTGCCGATCTTTTACAGCAAGTGCCTACACGGGGAGCTGTAAGTATTAGTTAATCCACCTAATATCTCAGTCCAAACAGTGGCGCGATGGCTTGGCGCACTGTACGAGCTGATGATCGAGACTCTCTTTTGCATCCCTGGTTCGAACCCCGGGTGATGACGTCTTTTGCCGATCTTTTACAGCAAGTGCCTACACGGGGAGCTGTAAGTATTAGTTAATCCACCTAATATCTCAGTCCAAACAGTGGCGCGATGGCTTGGCGCACTGTACGAGCTGATGATCGAGACTCTCTTTTGCATCCCTGGTTCGAACCCCGGGTGATGACGTCTTTTGCCGATCTTTTACAGCAAGTGCCTACACGGGGAGCTGTAAGTATTAGTTAATCCACCTAATATCTCAGTCCAAACAGTGGCGCGATGGCTTGGCGCACTGTACGAGCTGATGATCGAGACTCTCTTTTGCATCCCTGGTTCGAACCCCGGGTGATGACGTCTTTTGCCGATCTTTTACAGCAAGTGCCTACACGGGGAGCTGTAAGTATTAGTTAATCCACCTAATATCTCAGTCCAAACAGTGGCGCGATGGCTTGGCGCACTGTACGAGCTGATGATCGAGACTCTCTTTTGCATCCCTGGTTCGAACCCCGGGTGATGACGTCTTTTGCCGATCTTTTACAGCAAGTGCCTACACGGGGAGCTGTAAGTATTAGTTAATCCACCTAATATCTCAGTCCAAACAGTGGCGCGATGGCTTGGCGCACTGTACGAGCTGATGATCGAGACTCTCTTTTGCATCCCTGGTTCGAACCCCGGGTGATGACGTCTTTTGCCGATCTTTTACAGCAAGTGCCTACACGGGGAGCTGTAAGTATTAGTTAATCCACCTAATATCTCAGTCCAAACAGTGGCGCGATGGCTTGGCGCACTGTACGAGCTGATGATCGAGACTCTCTTTTGCATCCCTGGTTCGAACCCCGGGTGATGACGTCTTTTGCCGATCTTTTACAGCAAGTGCCTACACGGGGAGCTGTAAGTATTAGTTAATCCACCTAATATCTCAGTCCAAACAGTGGCGCGATGGCTTGGCGCACTGTACGAGCTGATGATCGAGACTCTCTTTTGCATCCCTGGTTCGAACCCCGGGTGATGACGTCTTTTGCCGATCTTTTACAGCAAGTGCCTACACGGGGAGCTGTAAGTATTAGTTAATCCACCTAATATCTCAGTCCAAACAGTGGCGCGATGGCTTGGCGCACTGTACGAGCTGATGATCGAGACTCTCTTTTGCATCCCTGGTTCGAACCCCGGGTGATGACGTCTTTTGCCGATCTTTTACAGCAAGTGCCTACACGGGGAGCTGTAAGTATTAGTTAATCCACCTAATATCTCAGTCCAAACAGTGGCGCGATGGCTTGGCGCACTGTACGAGCTGATGATCGAGACTCTCTTTTGCATCCCTGGTTCGAACCCCGGGTGATGACGTCTTTTGCCGATCTTTTACAGCAAGTGCCTACACGGGGAGCTGTAAGTATTAGTTAATCCACCTAATATCTCAGTCCAAACAGTGGCGCGATGGCTTGGCGCACTGTACGAGCTGATGATCGAGACTCTCTTTTGCATCCCTGGTTCGAACCCCGGGTGATGACGTCTTTTGCCGATCTTTTACAGCAAGTGCCTACACGGGGAGCTGTAAGTATTAGTTAATCCACCTAATATCTCAGTCCAAACAGTGGCGCGATGGCTTGGCGCACTGTACGAGCTGATGATCGAGACTCTCTTTTGCATCCCTGGTTCGAACCCCGGGTGATGACGTCTTTTGCCGATCTTTTACAGCAAGTGCCTACACGGGGAGCTGTAAGTATTAGTTAATCCACCTAATATCTCAGTCCAAACAGTGGCGCGATGGCTTGGCGCACTGTACGAGCTGATGATCGAGACTCTCTTTTGCATCCCTGGTTCGAACCCCGGGTGATGACGTCTTTTGCCGATCTTTTACAGCAAGTGCCTACACGGGGAGCTGTAAGTATTAGTTAATCCACCTAATATCTCAGTCCAAACAGTGGCGCGATGGCTTGGCGCACTGTACGAGCTGATGATCGAGACTCTCTTTTGCATCCCTGGTTCGAACCCCGGGTGATGACGTCTTTTGCCGATCTTTTACAGCAAGTGCCTACACGGGGAGCTGTAAGTATTAGTTAATCCACCTAATATCTCAGTCCAAACAGTGGCGCGATGGCTTGGCGCACTGTACGAGCTGATGATCGAGACTCTCTTTTGCATCCCTGGTTCGAACCCCGGGTGATGACGTCTTTTGCCGATCTTTTACAGCAAGTGCCTACACGGGGAGCTGTAAGTATTAGTTAATCCACCTAATATCTCAGTCCAAACAGTGGCGCGATGGCTTGGCGCACTGTACGAGCTGATGATCGAGACTCTCTTTTGCATCCCTGGTTCGAACCCCGGGTGATGACGTCTTTTGCCGATCTTTTACAGCAAGTGCCTACACGGGGAGCTGTAAGTATTAGTTAATCCACCTAATATCTCAGTCCAAACAGTGGCGCGATGGCTTGGCGCACTGTACGAGCTGATGATCGAGACTCTCTTTTGCATCCCTGGTTCGAACCCCGGGTGATGACGTCTTTTGCCGATCTTTTACAGCAAGTGCCTACACGGGGAGCTGTAAGTATTAGTTAATCCACCTAATATCTCAGTCCAAACAGTGGCGCGATGGCTTGGCGCACTGTACGAGCTGATGATCGAGACTCTCTTTTGCATCCCTGGTTCGAACCCCGGGTGATGACGTCTTTTGCCGATCTTTTACAGCAAGTGCCTACACGGGGAGCTGTAAGTATTAGTTAATCCACCTAATATCTCAGTCCAAACAGTGGCGCGATGGCTTGGCGCACTGTACGAGCTGATGATCGAGACTCTCTTTTGCATCCCTGGTTCGAACCCCGGGTGATGACGTCTTTTGCCGATCTTTTACAGCAAGTGCCTACACGGGGAGCTGTAAGTATTAGTTAATCCACCTAATATCTCAGTCCAAACAGTGGCGCGATGGCTTGGCGCACTGTACGAGCTGATGATCGAGACTCTCTTTTGCATCCCTGGTTCGAACCCCGGGTGATGACGTCTTTTGCCGATCTTTTACAGCAAGTGCCTACACGGGGAGCTGTAAGTATTAGTTAATCCACCTAATATCTCAGTCCAAACAGTGGCGCGATGGCTTGGCGCACTGTACGAGCTGATGATCGAGACTCTCTTTTGCATCCCTGGTTCGAACCCCGGGTGATGACGTCTTTTGCCGATCTTTTACAGCAAGTGCCTACACGGGGAGCTGTAAGTATTAGTTAATCCACCTAATATCTCAGTCCAAACAGTGGCGCGATGGCTTGGCGCACTGTACGAGCTGATGATCGAGACTCTCTTTTGCATCCCTGGTTCGAACCCCGGGTGATGACGTCTTTTGCCGATCTTTTACAGCAAGTGCCTACACGGGGAGCTGTAAGTATTAGTTAATCCACCTAATATCTCAGTCCAAACAGTGGCGCGATGGCTTGGCGCACTGTACGAGCTGATGATCGAGACTCTCTTTTGCATCCCTGGTTCGAACCCCGGGTGATGACGTCTTTTGCCGATCTTTTACAGCAAGTGCCTACACGGGGAGCTGTAAGTATTAGTTAATCCACCTAATATCTCAGTCCAAACAGTGGCGCGATGGCTTGGCGCACTGTACGAGCTGATGATCGAGACTCTCTTTTGCATCCCTGGTTCGAACCCCGGGTGATGACGTCTTTTGCCGATCTTTTACAGCAAGTGCCTACACGGGGAGCTGTAAGTATTAGTTAATCCACCTAATATCTCAGTCCAAACAGTGGCGCGATGGCTTGGCGCACTGTACGAGCTGATGATCGAGACTCTCTTTTGCATCCCTGGTTCGAACCCCGGGTGATGACGTCTTTTGCCGATCTTTTACAGCAAGTGCCTACACGGGGAGCTGTAAGTATTAGTTAATCCACCTAATATCTCAGTCCAAACAGTGGCGCGATGGCTTGGCGCACTGTACGAGCTGATGATCGAGACTCTCTTTTGCATCCCTGGTTCGAACCCCGGGTGATGACGTCTTTTGCCGATCTTTTACAGCAAGTGCCTACACGGGGAGCTGTAAGTATTAGTTAATCCACCTAATATCTCAGTCCAAACAGTGGCGCGATGGCTTGGCGCACTGTACGAGCTGATGATCGAGACTCTCTTTTGCATCCCTGGTTCGAACCCCGGGTGATGACGTCTTTTGCCGATCTTTTACAGCAAGTGCCTACACGGGGAGCTGTAAGTATTAGTTAATCCACCTAATATCTCAGTCCAAACAGTGGCGCGATGGCTTGGCGCACTGTACGAGCTGATGATCGAGACTCTCTTTTGCATCCCTGGTTCGAACCCCGGGTGATGACGTCTTTTGCCGATCTTTTACAGCAAGTGCCTACACGGGGAGCTGTAAGTATTAGTTAATCCACCTAATATCTCAGTCCAAACAGTGGCGCGATGGCTTGGCGCACTGTACGAGCTGATGATCGAGACTCTCTTTTGCATCCCTGGTTCGAACCCCGGGTGATGACGTCTTTTGCCGATCTTTTACAGCAAGTGCCTACACGGGGAGCTGTAAGTATTAGTTAATCCACCTAATATCTCAGTCCAAACAGTGGCGCGATGGCTTGGCGCACTGTACGAGCTGATGATCGAGACTCTCTTTTGCATCCCTGGTTCGAACCCCGGGTGATGACGTCTTTTGCCGATCTTTTACAGCAAGTGCCTACACGGGGAGCTGTAAGTATTAGTTAATCCACCTAATATCTCAGTCCAAACAGTGGCGCGATGGCTTGGCGCACTGTACGAGCTGATGATCGAGACTCTCTTTTGCATCCCTGGTTCGAACCCCGGGTGATGACGTCTTTTGCCGATCTTTTACAGCAAGTGCCTACACGGGGAGCTGTAAGTATTAGTTAATCCACCTAATATCTCAGTCCAAACAGTGGCGCGATGGCTTGGCGCACTGTACGAGCTGATGATCGAGACTCTCTTTTGCATCCCTGGTTCGAACCCCGGGTGATGACGTCTTTTGCCGATCTTTTACAGCAAGTGCCTACACGGGGAGCTGTAAGTATTAGTTAATCCACCTAATATCTCAGTCCAAACAGTGGCGCGATGGCTTGGCGCACTGTACGAGCTGATGATCGAGACTCTCTTTTGCATCCCTGGTTCGAACCCCGGGTGATGACGTCTTTTGCCGATCTTTTACAGCAAGTGCCTACACGGGGAGCTGTAAGTATTAGTTAATCCACCTAATATCTCAGTCCAAACAGTGGCGCGATGGCTTGGCGCACTGTACGAGCTGATGATCGAGACTCTCTTTTGCATCCCTGGTTCGAACCCCGGGTGATGACGTCTTTTGCCGATCTTTTACAGCAAGTGCCTACACGGGGAGCTGTAAGTATTAGTTAATCCACCTAATATCTCAGTCCAAACAGTGGCGCGATGGCTTGGCGCACTGTACGAGCTGATGATCGAGACTCTCTTTTGCATCCCTGGTTCGAACCCCGGGTGATGACGTCTTTTGCCGATCTTTTACAGCAAGTGCCTACACGGGGAGCTGTAAGTATTAGTTAATCCACCTAATATCTCAGTCCAAACAGTGGCGCGATGGCTTGGCGCACTGTACGAGCTGATGATCGAGACTCTCTTTTGCATCCCTGGTTCGAACCCCGGGTGATGACGTCTTTTGCCGATCTTTTACAGCAAGTGCCTACACGGGGAGCTGTAAGTATTAGTTAATCCACCTAATATCTCAGTCCAAACAGTGGCGCGATGGCTTGGCGCACTGTACGAGCTGATGATCGAGACTCTCTTTTGCATCCCTGGTTCGAACCCCGGGTGATGACGTCTTTTGCCGATCTTTTACAGCAAGTGCCTACACGGGGAGCTGTAAGTATTAGTTAATCCACCTAATATCTCAGTCCAAACAGTGGCGCGATGGCTTGGCGCACTGTACGAGCTGATGATCGAGACTCTCTTTTGCATCCCTGGTTCGAACCCCGGGTGATGACGTCTTTTGCCGATCTTTTACAGCAAGTGCCTACACGGGGAGCTGTAAGTATTAGTTAATCCACCTAATATCTCAGTCCAAACAGTGGCGCGATGGCTTGGCGCACTGTACGAGCTGATGATCGAGACTCTCTTTTGCATCCCTGGTTCGAACCCCGGGTGATGACGTCTTTTGCCGATCTTTTACAGCAAGTGCCTACACGGGGAGCTGTAAGTATTAGTTAATCCACCTAATATCTCAGTCCAAACAGTGGCGCGATGGCTTGGCGCACTGTACGAGCTGATGATCGAGACTCTCTTTTGCATCCCTGGTTCGAACCCCGGGTGATGACGTCTTTTGCCGATCTTTTACAGCAAGTGCCTACACGGGGAGCTGTAAGTATTAGTTAATCCACCTAATATCTCAGTCCAAACAGTGGCGCGATGGCTTGGCGCACTGTACGAGCTGATGATCGAGACTCTCTTTTGCATCCCTGGTTCGAACCCCGGGTGATGACGTCTTTTGCCGATCTTTTACAGCAAGTGCCTACACGGGGAGCTGTAAGTATTAGTTAATCCACCTAATATCTCAGTCCAAACAGTGGCGCGATGGCTTGGCGCACTGTACGAGCTGATGATCGAGACTCTCTTTTGCATCCCTGGTTCGAACCCCGGGTGATGACGTCTTTTGCCGATCTTTTACAGCAAGTGCCTACACGGGGAGCTGTAAGTATTAGTTAATCCACCTAATATCTCAGTCCAAACAGTGGCGCGATGGCTTGGCGCACTGTACGAGCTGATGATCGAGACTCTCTTTTGCATCCCTGGTTCGAACCCCGGGTGATGACGTCTTTTGCCGATCTTTTACAGCAAGTGCCTACACGGGGAGCTGTAAGTATTAGTTAATCCACCTAATATCTCAGTCCAAACAGTGGCGCGATGGCTTGGCGCACTGTACGAGCTGATGATCGAGACTCTCTTTTGCATCCCTGGTTCGAACCCCGGGTGATGACGTCTTTTGCCGATCTTTTACAGCAAGTGCCTACACGGGGAGCTGTAAGTATTAGTTAATCCACCTAATATCTCAGTCCAAACAGTGGCGCGATGGCTTGGCGCACTGTACGAGCTGATGATCGAGACTCTCTTTTGCATCCCTGGTTCGAACCCCGGGTGATGACGTCTTTTGCCGATCTTTTACAGCAAGTGCCTACACGGGGAGCTGTAAGTATTAGTTAATCCACCTAATATCTCAGTCCAAACAGTGGCGCGATGGCTTGGCGCACTGTACGAGCTGATGATCGAGACTCTCTTTTGCATCCCTGGTTCGAACCCCGGGTGATGACGTCTTTTGCCGATCTTTTACAGCAAGTGCCTACACGGGGAGCTGTAAGTATTAGTTAATCCACCTAATATCTCAGTCCAAACAGTGGCGCGATGGCTTGGCGCACTGTACGAGCTGATGATCGAGACTCTCTTTTGCATCCCTGGTTCGAACCCCGGGTGATGACGTCTTTTGCCGATCTTTTACAGCAAGTGCCTACACGGGGAGCTGTAAGTATTAGTTAATCCACCTAATATCTCAGTCCAAACAGTGGCGCGATGGCTTGGCGCACTGTACGAGCTGATGATCGAGACTCTCTTTTGCATCCCTGGTTCGAACCCCGGGTGATGACGTCTTTTGCCGATCTTTTACAGCAAGTGCCTACACGGGGAGCTGTAAGTATTAGTTAATCCACCTAATATCTCAGTCCAAACAGTGGCGCGATGGCTTGGCGCACTGTACGAGCTGATGATCGAGACTCTCTTTTGCATCCCTGGTTCGAACCCCGGGTGATGACGTCTTTTGCCGATCTTTTACAGCAAGTGCCTACACGGGGAGCTGTAAGTATTAGTTAATCCACCTAATATCTCAGTCCAAACAGTGGCGCGATGGCTTGGCGCACTGTACGAGCTGATGATCGAGACTCTCTTTGCATCCCTGGTTCGAACCCGGGTGATGACGTCTTTTGCCGATCTTTTACAGCAAGTGCCTACACGGGGAGCTGTAAGTATTAGTTAATCCACCTAATATCTCAGTCCAAACAGTGGCGCGATGGCTTGGCGCACTGTACGAGCTGATGATCGAGACTCTCTTTTGCATCCCTGGGTTCGAACCCGGGTGATGACGTCTTTTGCCGATCTTTTACAGCAAGTGCCTACACGGGAGCTGTAAGTATTAGTTAATCCACCTAATATCTCAGTCCAAACAGTGGCGCGATGGCTTGGCGCACTGTACGAGCTGATGATCGAGACTCTCTTTTGCATCCCTGGTTCGAACCCCGGGTGATGACGTCTTTTGCCGATCTTTTACAGCAAGTGCCTACACGGGGAGCTGTAAGTATTAGTTTAATCCACCTAATATCTCAGTCCAAACAGTGGCGCGATGGCTTGGCGCACTGTACGAGCTGATGATCGAGACTCTCTTTTGCATCCCTGGTTCGAACCCCGGGTGATGACGTCTTTTGCCGATCTTTTACAGCAAGTGCCTACACGGGGGAGCTGTAAGTATTAGTTAATCCACCTAATATCTCAGTCCAACAGTGGCGCGATGGCTTGGCGCACTGTACGAGCTGATGATCGAGACTCTCTTTTGCATCCCTGGTTCGAACCCCGGGTGATGACGTCTTTTGCCGATCTTTTACAGCAAGTGCCTACACGGGGAGCTGTAAGTATTAGTTAATCCACCTAATATCTCAGTCCAAACAGTGGCGCGATGGCTTGGCGCACTGTACGAGCTGATGATCGAGACTCTCTTTTGCATCCCTGGTTCGAACCCCGGGTGATGACGTCTTTTGCCGATCTTTTACAGCAAGTGCCTACACGGGGAGCAGTAAGTATTAGTTAATCCACCTAATATCTCAGTCCAAACAGTGGCGCGATGGCTTGGCGCACTGTACGAGCTGATGATCGAGACTCTCTTTTGCATCCCTGGTTCGAACCCGGGTGATGACGTCTTTTGCCGATCTTTTACAGCAAGTGCCTACACGGGGAGCTGTAAGTATTAGTTAATCCACCTAATATCTCAGTCCAAACAGTGGCGCGATGGCTTGGCGCACTGTACGAGCTGATGATCGAGACTCTCTTTTGCATCCCTGGTTCGAACCCCGGGTGATGACGTCTTTTGCCGATCTTTTACAGCAAGTGCCTACACGGGGAGCTGTAAGTATTAGTTAATCCACCTAATATCTCAGTCCAAACAGTGGCGCGATGGCTTGGCGCACTGTACGAGCTGATGATCGAGACTCTCTTTTGCATCCCTGGTTCGAACCCCGGGTGATGACGTCTTTTGCCGATCTTTTACAGCAAGTGCCTACACGGGGAGCTGTAAGTATTAGTTAATCCACCTAATATCTCAGTCCAAACAGTGGCGCGATGGCTTGGCGCACTGTACGAGCTGATGATCGAGACTCTCTTTTGCATCCCTGGTTCGAACCCCGGGTGATGACGTCTTTTGCCGATCTTTTACAGCAAGTGCCTACACGGGGAGCTGTAAGTATTAGTTAATCCACCTAATATCTCAGTCCAAACAGTGGCGCGATGGCTTGGCGCACTGTACGAGCTGATGATCGAGACTCTCTTTTGCATCCCTGGTTCGAACCCCGGGTGATGACGTCTTTTGCCGATCTTTTACAGCAAGTGCCTACACGGGGAGCTGTAAGTATTAGTTAATCCACCTAATATCTCAGTCCAAACAGTGGCGCGATGGCTTGGCGCACTGTACGAGCTGATGATCGAGACTCTCTTTTGCATCCCTGGTTCGAACCCCGGGTGATGACGTCTTTTGCCGATCTTTTACAGCAAGTGCCTACACGGGGAGCTGTAAGTATTAGTTAATCCACCTAATATCTCAGTCCAAACAGTGGCGCGATGGCTTGGCGCACTGTACGAGCTGATGATCGAGACTCTCTTTTGCATCCCTGGTTCGAACCCCGGGTGATGACGTCTTTTGCCGATCTTTTACAGCAAGTGCCTACACGGGGAGCTGTAAGTATTAGTTAATCCACCTAATATCTCAGTCCAAACAGTGGCGCGATGGCTTGGCGCACTGTACGAGCTGATGATCGAGACTCTCTTTTGCATCCCTGGTTCGAACCCCGGGTGATGACGTCTTTTGCCGATCTTTTACAGCAAGTGCCTACACGGGGAGCTGTAAGTATTAGTTAATCCACCTAATATCTCAGTCCAAACAGTGGCGCGATGGCTTGGCGCACTGTACGAGCTGATGATCGAGACTCTCTTTTGCATCCCTGGTTCGAACCCCGGGTGATGACGTCTTTTGCCGATCTTTTACAGCAAGTGCCTACACGGGGAGCTGTAAGTATTAGTTAATCCACCTAATATCTCAGTCCAAACAGTGGCGCGATGGCTTGGCGCACTGTACGAGCTGATGATCGAGACTCTCTTTTGCATCCCTGGTTCGAACCCCGGGTGATGACGTCTTTTGCCGATCTTTTACAGCAAGTGCCTACACGGGGAGCTGTAAGTATTAGTTAATCCACCTAATATCTCAGTCCAAACAGTGGCGCGATGGCTTGGCGCACTGTACGAGCTGATGATCGAGACTCTCTTTTGCATCCCTGGTTCGAACCCCGGGTGATGACGTCTTTTGCCGATCTTTTACAGCAAGTGCCTACACGGGGAGCTGTAAGTATTAGTTAATCCACCTAATATCTCAGTCCAAACAGTGGCGCGATGGCTTGGCGCACTGTACGAGCTGATGATCGAGACTCTCTTTTGCATCCCTGGTTCGAACCCCGGGTGATGACGTCTTTTGCCGATCTTTTACAGCAAGTGCCTACACGGGGAGCTGTAAGTATTAGTTAATCCACCTAATATCTCAGTCCAAACAGTGGCGCGATGGCTTGGCGCACTGTACGAGCTGATGATCGAGACTCTCTTTTGCATCCCTGGTTCGAACCCCGGGTGATGACGTCTTTTGCCGATCTTTTACAGCAAGTGCCTACACGGGGAGCTGTAAGTATTAGTTAATCCACCTAATATCTCAGTCCAAACAGTGGCGCGATGGCTTGGCGCACTGTACGAGCTGATGATCGAGACTCTCTTTTGCATCCCTGGTTCGAACCCCGGGTGATGACGTCTTTTGCCGATCTTTTACAGCAAGTGCCTACACGGGGAGCTGTAAGTATTAGTTAATCCACCTAATATCTCAGTCCAAACAGTGGCGCGATGGCTTGGCGCACTGTACGAGCTGATGATCGAGACTCTCTTTTGCATCCCTGGTTCGAACCCCGGGTGATGACGTCTTTTGCCGAACTTTTACAGCTAGTGCCTACACGGGGAGCTGTAAGTATTAGTTAATCCACCTAATATCTCAGTCCAAACAGTGGCGCGATGGCTTGGCGCACTGTACGAGCTGATGATCGAGACTCTCTTTTGCATCCCTGGTTCGAACCCCGGGTGATGACGTCTTTTGCCGATCTTTTACAGCAAGTGCCTACACGGGGAGCTGTAAGTATTAGTTAATCCACCTAATATCTCAGTCCAAACAGTGGCGCGATGGCTTGGCGCACTGTACGAGCTGATGATCGAGACTCTCTTTTGCATCCCTGGTTCGAACCCCGGGTGATGACGTCTTTTGCCGATCTTTTACAGCAAGTGCCTACACGGGGAGCTGTAAGTATTAGTTAATCCACCTAATATCTCAGTCCAAACAGTGGCGCGATGGCTTGGCGCACTGTACGAGCTGATGATCGAGACTCTCTTTTGCATCCCTGGTTCGAACCCCGGGTGATGACGTCTTTTGCCGATCTTTTACAGCAAGTGCCTACACGGGGAGCTGTAAGTATTAGTTAATCCACCTAATATCTCAGTCCAAACAGTGGCGCGATGGCTTGGCGCACTGTACGAGCTGATGATCGAGACTCTCTTTTGCATCCCTGGTTCGAACCCCGGGTGATGACGTCTTTTGCCGATCTTTTACAGCAAGTGCCTACACGGGGAGCTGTAAGTATTAGTTAATCCACCTAATATCTCAGTCCAAACAGTGGCGCGATGGCTTGGCGCACTGTACGAGCTGATGATCGAGACTCTCTTTTGCATCCCTGGTTCGAACCCCGGGTGATGACGTCTTTTGCCGATCTTTTACAGCAAGTGCCTACACGGGGAGCTGTAAGTATTAGTTAATCCACCTAATATCTCAGTCCAAACAGTGGCGCGATGGCTTGGCGCACTGTACGAGCTGATGATCGAGACTCTCTTTTGCATCCCTGGTTCGAACCCCGGGTGATGACGTCTTTTGCCGATCTTTTACAGCAAGTGCCTACACGGGGAGCTGTAAGTATTAGTTAATCCACCTAATATCTCAGTCCAAACAGTGGCGCGATGGCTTGGCGCACTGTACGAGCTGATGATCGAGACTCTCTTTTGCATCCCTGGTTCGAACCCCGGGTGATGACGTCTTTTGCCGATCTTTTACAGCAAGTGCCTACACGGGGAGCTGTAAGTATTAGTTAATCCACCTAATATCTCAGTCCAAACAGTGGCGCGATGGCTTGGCGCACTGTACGAGCTGATGATCGAGACTCTCTTTTGCATCCCTGGTTCGAACCCCGGGTGATGACGTCTTTTGCCGATCTTTTACAGCAAGTGCCTACACGGGGAGCTGTAAGTATTAGTTAATCCACCTAATATCTCAGTCCAAACAGTGGCGCGATGGCTTGGCGCACTGTACGAGCTGATGATCGAGACTCTCTTTTGCATCCCTGGTTCGAACCCCGGGTGATGACGTCTTTTGCCGATCTTTTACAGCAAGTGCCTACACGGGGAGCTGTAAGTATTAGTTAATCCACCTAATATCTCAGTCCAAACAGTGGCGCGATGGCTTGGCGCACTGTACGAGCTGATGATCGAGACTCTCTTTTGCATCCCTGGTTCGAACCCCGGGTGATGACGTCTTTTGCCGATCTTTTACAGCAAGTGCCTACACGGGGAGCTGTAAGTATTAGTTAATCCACCTAATATCTCAGTCCAAACAGTGGCGCGATGGCTTGGCGCACTGTACGAGCTGATGATCGAGACTCTCTTTTGCATCCCTGGTTCGAACCCCGGGTGATGACGTCTTTTGCCGATCTTTTACAGCAAGTGCCTACACGGGGAGCTGTAAGTATTAGTTAATCCACCTAATATCTCAGTCCAAACAGTGGCGCGATGGCTTGGCGCACTGTACGAGCTGATGATCGAGACTCTCTTTTGCATCCCTGGTTCGAACCCCGGGTGATGACGTCTTTTGCCGATCTTTTACAGCAAGTGCCTACACGGGGAGCTGTAAGTATTAGTTAATCCACCTAATATCTCAGTCCAAACAGTGGCGCGATGGCTTGGCGCACTGTACGAGCTGATGATCGAGACTCTCTTTTGCATCCCTGGTTCGAACCCCGGGTGATGACGTCTTTTGCCGATCTTTTACAGCAAGTGCCTACACGGGGAGCTGTAAGTATTAGTTAATCCACCTAATATCTCAGTCCAAACAGTGGCGCGATGGCTTGGCGCACTGTACGAGCTGATGATCGAGACTCTCTTTTGCATCCCTGGTTCGAACCCCGGGTGATGACGTCTTTTGCCGATCTTTTACAGCAAGTGCCTACACGGGGAGCTGTAAGTATTAGTTAATCCACCTAATATCTCAGTCCAAACAGTGGCGCGATGGCTTGGCGCACTGTACGAGCTGATGATCGAGACTCTCTTTTGCATCCCTGGTTCGAACCCCGGGTGATGACGTCTTTTGCCGATCTTTTACAGCAAGTGCCTACACGGGGAGCTGTAAGTATTAGTTAATCCACCTAATATCTCAGTCCAAACAGTGGCGCGATGGCTTGGCGCACTGTACGAGCTGATGATCGAGACTCTCTTTTGCATCCCTGGTTCGAACCCCGGGTGATGACGTCTTTTGCCGATCTTTTACAGCAAGTGCCTACACGGGGAGCTGTAAGTATTAGTTAATCCACCTAATATCTCAGTCCAAACAGTGGCGCGATGGCTTGGCGCACTGTACGAGCTGATGATCGAGACTCTCTTTTGCATCCCTGGTTCGAACCCCGGGTGATGACGTCTTTTGCCGATCTTTTACAGCAAGTGCCTACACGGGGAGCTGTAAGTATTAGTTAATCCACCTAATATCTCAGTCCAAACAGTGGCGCGATGGCTTGGCGCACTGTACGAGCTGATGATCGAGACTCTCTTTTGCATCCCTGGTTCGAACCCCGGGTGATGACGTCTTTTGCCGATCTTTTACAGCAAGTGCCTACACGGGGAGCTGTAAGTATTAGTTAATCCACCTAATATCTCAGTCCAAACAGTGGCGCGATGGCTTGGCGCACTGTACGAGCTGATGATCGAGACTCTCTTTTGCATCCCTGGTTCGAACCCCGGGTGATGACGTCTTTTGCCGATCTTTTACAGCAAGTGCCTACACGGGGAGCTGTAAGTATTAGTTAATCCACCTAATATCTCAGTCCAAACAGTGGCGCGATGGCTTGGCGCACTGTACGAGCTGATGATCGAGACTCTCTTTTGCATCCCTGGTTCGAACCCCGGGTGATGACGTCTTTTGCCGATCTTTTACAGCAAGTGCCTACACGGGGAGCTGTAAGTATTAGTTAATCCACCTAATATCTCAGTCCAAACAGTGGCGCGATGGCTTGGCGCACTGTACGAGCTGATGATCGAGACTCTCTTTTGCATCCCTGGTTCGAACCCCGGGTGATGACGTCTTTTGCCGATCTTTTACAGCAAGTGCCTACACGGGGAGCTGTAAGTATTAGTTAATCCACCTAATATCTCAGTCCAAACAGTGGCGCGATGGCTTGGCGCACTGTACGAGCTGATGATCGAGACTCTCTTTTGCATCCCTGGTTCGAACCCCGGGTGATGACGTCTTTTGCCGATCTTTTACAGCAAGTGCCTACACGGGGAGCTGTAAGTATTAGTTAATCCACCTAATATCTCAGTCCAAACAGTGGCGCGATGGCTTGGCGCACTGTACGAGCTGATGATCGAGACTCTCTTTTGCATCCCTGGTTCGAACCCCGGGTGATGACGTCTTTTGCCGATCTTTTACAGCAAGTGCCTACACGGGGAGCTGTAAGTATTAGTTAATCCACCTAATATCTCAGTCCAAACAGTGGCGCGATGGCTTGGCGCACTGTACGAGCTGATGATCGAGACTCTCTTTTGCATCCCTGGTTCGAACCCCGGGTGATGACGTCTTTTGCCGATCTTTTACAGCAAGTGCCTACACGGGGAGCTGTAAGTATTAGTTAATCCACCTAATATCTCAGTCCAAACAGTGGCGCGATGGCTTGGCGCACTGTACGAGCTGATGATCGAGACTCTCTTTTGCATCCCTGGTTCGAACCCCGGGTGATGACGTCTTTTGCCGATCTTTTACAGCAAGTGCCTACACGGGGAGCTGTAAGTATTAGTTAATCCACCTAATATCTCAGTCCAAACAGTGGCGCGATGGCTTGGCGCACTGTACGAGCTGATGATCGAGACTCTCTTTTGCATCCCTGGTTCGAACCCCGGGTGATGACGTCTTTTGCCGATCTTTTACAGCAAGTGCCTACACGGGGAGCTGTAAGTATTAGTTAATCCACCTAATATCTCAGTCCAAACAGTGGCGCGATGGCTTGGCGCACTGTACGAGCTGATGATCGAGACTCTCTTTTGCATCCCTGGTTCGAACCCCGGGTGATGACGTCTTTTGCCGATCTTTTACAGCAAGTGCCTACACGGGGAGCTGTAAGTATTAGTTAATCCACCTAATATCTCAGTCCAAACAGTGGCGCGATGGCTTGGCGCACTGTACGAGCTGATGATCGAGACTCTCTTTTGCATCCCTGGTTCGAACCCCGGGTGATGACGTCTTTTGCCGATCTTTTACAGCAAGTGCCTACACGGGGAGCTGTAAGTATTAGTTAATCCACCTAATATCTCAGTCCAAACAGTGGCGCGATGGCTTGGCGCACTGTACGAGCTGATGATCGAGACTCTCTTTTGCATCCCTGGTTCGAACCCCGGGTGATGACGTCTTTTGCCGATCTTTTACAGCAAGTGCCTACACGGGGAGCTGTAAGTATTAGTTAATCCACCTAATATCTCAGTCCAAACAGTGGCGCGATGGCTTGGCGCACTGTACGAGCTGATGATCGAGACTCTCTTTTGCATCCCTGGTTCGAACCCCGGGTGATGACGTCTTTTGCCGATCTTTTACAGCAAGTGCCTACACGGGGAGCTGTAAGTATTAGTTAATCCACCTAATATCTCAGTCCAAACAGTGGCGCGATGGCTTGGCGCACTGTACGAGCTGATGATCGAGACTCTCTTTTGCATCCCTGGTTCGAACCCCGGGTGATGACGTCTTTTGCCGATCTTTTACAGCAAGTGCCTACACGGGGAGCTGTAAGTATTAGTTAATCCACCTAATATCTCAGTCCAAACAGTGGCGCGATGGCTTGGCGCACTGTACGAGCTGATGATCGAGACTCTCTTTTGCATCCCTGGTTCGAACCCCGGGTGATGACGTCTTTTGCCGATCTTTTACAGCAAGTGCCTACACGGGGAGCTGTAAGTATTAGTTAATCCACCTAATATCTCAGTCCAAACAGTGGCGCGATGGCTTGGCGCACTGTACGAGCTGATGATCGAGACTCTCTTTTGCATCCCTGGTTCGAACCCCGGGTGATGACGTCTTTTGCCGATCTTTTACAGCAAGTGCCTACACGGGGAGCTGTAAGTATTAGTTAATCCACCTAATATCTCAGTCCAAACAGTGGCGCGATGGCTTGGCGCACTGTACGAGCTGATGATCGAGACTCTCTTTTGCATCCCTGGTTCGAACCCCGGGTGATGACGTCTTTTGCCGATCTTTTACAGCAAGTGCCTACACGGGGAGCTGTAAGTATTAGTTAATCCACCTAATATCTCAGTCCAAACAGTGGCGCGATGGCTTGGCGCACTGTACGAGCTGATGATCGAGACTCTCTTTTGCATCCCTGGTTCGAACCCCGGGTGATGACGTCTTTTGCCGATCTTTTACAGCAAGTGCCTACACGGGGAGCTGTAAGTATTAGTTAATCCACCTAATATCTCAGTCCAAACAGTGGCGCGATGGCTTGGCGCACTGTACGAGCTGATGATCGAGACTCTCTTTTGCATCCCTGGTTCGAACCCCGGGTGATGACGTCTTTTGCCGATCTTTTACAGCAAGTGCCTACACGGGGAGCTGTAAGTATTAGTTAATCCACCTAATATCTCAGTCCAAACAGTGGCGCGATGGCTTGGCGCACTGTACGAGCTGATGATCGAGACTCTCTTTTGCATCCCTGGTTCGAACCCCGGGTGATGACGTCTTTTGCCGATCTTTTACAGCAAGTGCCTACACGGGGAGCTGTAAGTATTAGTTAATCCACCTAATATCTCAGTCCAAACAGTGGCGCGATGGCTTGGCGCACTGTACGAGCTGATGATCGAGACTCTCTTTTGCATCCCTGGTTCGAACCCCGGGTGATGACGTCTTTTGCCGATCTTTTACAGCAAGTGCCTACACGGGGAGCTGTAAGTATTAGTTAATCCACCTAATATCTCAGTCCAAACAGTGGCGCGATGGCTTGGCGCACTGTACGAGCTGATGATCGAGACTCTCTTTTGCATCCCTGGTTCGAACCCCGGGTGATGACGTCTTTTGCCGATCTTTTACAGCAAGTGCCTACACGGGGAGCTGTAAGTATTAGTTAATCCACCTAATATCTCAGTCCAAACAGTGGCGCGATGGCTTGGCGCACTGTACGAGCTGATGATCGAGACTCTCTTTTGCATCCCTGGTTCGAACCCCGGGTGATGACGTCTTTTGCCGATCTTTTACAGCAAGTGCCTACACGGGGAGCTGTAAGTATTAGTTAATCCACCTAATATCTCAGTCCAAACAGTGGCGCGATGGCTTGGCGCACTGTACGAGCTGATGATCGAGACTCTCTTTTGCATCCCTGGTTCGAACCCCGGGTGATGACGTCTTTTGCCGATCTTTTACAGCAAGTGCCTACACGGGGAGCTGTAAGTATTAGTTAATCCACCTAATATCTCAGTCCAAACAGTGGCGCGATGGCTTGGCGCACTGTACGAGCTGATGATCGAGACTCTCTTTTGCATCCCTGGTTCGAACCCCGGGTGATGACGTCTTTTGCCGATCTTTTACAGCAAGTGCCTACACGGGGAGCTGTAAGTATTAGTTAATCCACCTAATATCTCAGTCCAAACAGTGGCGCGATGGCTTGGCGCACTGTACGAGCTGATGATCGAGACTCTCTTTTGCATCCCTGGTTCGAACCCCGGGTGATGACGTCTTTTGCCGATCTTTTACAGCAAGTGCCTACACGGGGAGCTGTAAGTATTAGTTAATCCACCTAATATCTCAGTCCAAACAGTGGCGCGATGGCTTGGCGCACTGTACGAGCTGATGATCGAGACTCTCTTTTGCATCCCTGGTTCGAACCCCGGGTGATGACGTCTTTTGCCGATCTTTTACAGCAAGTGCCTACACGGGGAGCTGTAAGTATTAGTTAATCCACCTAATATCTCAGTCCAAACAGTGGCGCGATGGCTTGGCGCACTGTACGAGCTGATGATCGAGACTCTCTTTTGCATCCCTGGTTCGAACCCCGGGTGATGACGTCTTTTGCCGATCTTTTACAGCAAGTGCCTACACGGGGAGCTGTAAGTATTAGTTAATCCACCTAATATCTCAGTCCAAACAGTGGCGCGATGGCTTGGCGCACTGTACGAGCTGATGATCGAGACTCTCTTTTGCATCCCTGGTTCGAACCCCGGGTGATGACGTCTTTTGCCGATCTTTTACAGCAAGTGCCTACACGGGGAGCTGTAAGTATTAGTTAATCCACCTAATATCTCAGTCCAAACAGTGGCGCGATGGCTTGGCGCACTGTACGAGCTGATGATCGAGACTCTCTTTTGCATCCCTGGTTCGAACCCCGGGTGATGACGTCTTTTGCCGATCTTTTACAGCAAGTGCCTACACGGGGAGCTGTAAGTATTAGTTAATCCACCTAATATCTCAGTCCAAACAGTGGCGCGATGGCTTGGCGCACTGTACGAGCTGATGATCGAGACTCTCTTTTGCATCCCTGGTTCGAACCCCGGGTGATGACGTCTTTTGCCGATCTTTTACAGCAAGTGCCTACACGGGGAGCTGTAAGTATTAGTTAATCCACCTAATATCTCAGTCCAAACAGTGGCGCGATGGCTTGGCGCACTGTACGAGCTGATGATCGAGACTCTCTTTTGCATCCCTGGTTCGAACCCCGGGTGATGACGTCTTTTGCCGATCTTTTACAGCAAGTGCCTACACGGGGAGCTGTAAGTATTAGTTAATCCACCTAATATCTCAGTCCAAACAGTGGCGCGATGGCTTGGCGCACTGTACGAGCTGATGATCGAGACTCTCTTTTGCATCCCTGGTTCGAACCCCGGGTGATGACGTCTTTTGCCGATCTTTTACAGCAAGTGCCTACACGGGGAGCTGTAAGTATTAGTTAATCCACCTAATATCTCAGTCCAAACAGTGGCGCGATGGCTTGGCGCACTGTACGAGCTGATGATCGAGACTCTCTTTTGCATCCCTGGTTCGAACCCCGGGTGATGACGTCTTTTGCCGATCTTTTACAGCAAGTGCCTACACGGGGAGCTGTAAGTATTAGTTAATCCACCTAATATCTCAGTCCAAACAGTGGCGCGATGGCTTGGCGCACTGTACGAGCTGATGATCGAGACTCTCTTTTGCATCCCTGGTTCGAACCCCGGGTGATGACGTCTTTTGCCGATCTTTTACAGCAAGTGCCTACACGGGGAGCTGTAAGTATTAGTTAATCCACCTAATATCTCAGTCCAAACAGTGGCGCGATGGCTTGGCGCACTGTACGAGCTGATGATCGAGACTCTCTTTTGCATCCCTGGTTCGAACCCCGGGTGATGACGTCTTTTGCCGATCTTTTACAGCAAGTGCCTACACGGGGAGCTGTAAGTATTAGTTAATCCACCTAATATCTCAGTCCAAACAGTGGCGCGATGGCTTGGCGCACTGTACGAGCTGATGATCGAGACTCTCTTTTGCATCCCTGGTTCGAACCCCGGGTGATGACGTCTTTTGCCGATCTTTTACAGCAAGTGCCTACACGGGGAGCTGTAAGTATTAGTTAATCCACCTAATATCTCAGTCCAAACAGTGGCGCGATGGCTTGGCGCACTGTACGAGCTGATGATCGAGACTCTCTTTTGCATCCCTGGTTCGAACCCCGGGTGATGACGTCTTTTGCCGATCTTTTACAGCAAGTGCCTACACGGGGAGCTGTAAGTATTAGTTAATCCACCTAATATCTCAGTCCAAACAGTGGCGCGATGGCTTGGCGCACTGTACGAGCTGATGATCGAGACTCTCTTTTGCATCCCTGGTTCGAACCCCGGGTGATGACGTCTTTTGCCGATCTTTTACAGCAAGTGCCTACACGGGGAGCTGTAAGTATTAGTTAATCCACCTAATATCTCAGTCCAAACAGTGGCGCGATGGCTTGGCGCACTGTACGAGCTGATGATCGAGACTCTCTTTTGCATCCCTGGTTCGAACCCCGGGTGATGACGTCTTTTGCCGATCTTTTACAGCAAGTGCCTACACGGGGAGCTGTAAGTATTAGTTAATCCACCTAATATCTCAGTCCAAACAGTGGCGCGATGGCTTGGCGCACTGTACGAGCTGATGATCGAGACTCTCTTTTGCATCCCTGGTTCGAACCCCGGGTGATGACGTCTTTTGCCGATCTTTTACAGCAAGTGCCTACACGGGGAGCTGTAAGTATTAGTTAATCCACCTAATATCTCAGTCCAAACAGTGGCGCGATGGCTTGGCGCACTGTACGAGCTGATGATCGAGACTCTCTTTTGCATCCCTGGTTCGAACCCCGGGTGATGACGTCTTTTGCCGATCTTTTACAGCAAGTGCCTACACGGGGAGCTGTAAGTATTAGTTAATCCACCTAATATCTCAGTCCAAACAGTGGCGCGATGGCTTGGCGCACTGTACGAGCTGATGATCGAGACTCTCTTTTGCATCCCTGGTTCGAACCCCGGGTGATGACGTCTTTTGCCGATCTTTTACAGCAAGTGCCTACACGGGGAGCTGTAAGTATTAGTTAATCCACCTAATATCTCAGTCCAAACAGTGGCGCGATGGCTTGGCGCACTGTACGAGCTGATGATCGAGACTCTCTTTTGCATCCCTGGTTCGAACCCCGGGTGATGACGTCTTTTGCCGATCTTTTACAGCAAGTGCCTACACGGGGAGCTGTAAGTATTAGTTAATCCACCTAATATCTCAGTCCAAACAGTGGCGCGATGGCTTGGCGCACTGTACGAGCTGATGATCGAGACTCTCTTTTGCATCCCTGGTTCGAACCCCGGGTGATGACGTCTTTTGCCGATCTTTTACAGCAAGTGCCTACACGGGGAGCTGTAAGTATTAGTTAATCCACCTAATATCTCAGTCCAAACAGTGGCGCGATGGCTTGGCGCACTGTACGAGCTGATGATCGAGACTCTCTTTTGCATCCCTGGTTCGAACCCCGGGTGATGACGTCTTTTGCCGATCTTTTACAGCAAGTGCCTACACGGGGAGCTGTAAGTATTAGTTAATCCACCTAATATCTCAGTCCAAACAGTGGCGCGATGGCTTGGCGCACTGTACGAGCTGATGATCGAGACTCTCTTTTGCATCCCTGGTTCGAACCCCGGGTGATGACGTCTTTTGCCGATCTTTTACAGCAAGTGCCTACACGGGGAGCTGTAAGTATTAGTTAATCCACCTAATATCTCAGTCCAAACAGTGGCGCGATGGCTTGGCGCACTGTACGAGCTGATGATCGAGACTCTCTTTTGCATCCCTGGTTCGAACCCCGGGTGATGACGTCTTTTGCCGATCTTTTACAGCAAGTGCCTACACGGGGAGCTGTAAGTATTAGTTAATCCACCTAATATCTCAGTCCAAACAGTGGCGCGATGGCTTGGCGCACTGTACGAGCTGATGATCGAGACTCTCTTTTGCATCCCTGGTTCGAACCCCGGGTGATGACGTCTTTTGCCGATCTTTTACAGCAAGTGCCTACACGGGGAGCTGTAAGTATTAGTTAATCCACCTAATATCTCAGTCCAAACAGTGGCGCGATGGCTTGGCGCACTGTACGAGCTGATGATCGAGACTCTCTTTTGCATCCCTGGTTCGAACCCCGGGTGATGACGTCTTTTGCCGATCTTTTACAGCAAGTGCCTACACGGGGAGCTGTAAGTATTAGTTAATCCACCTAATATCTCAGTCCAAACAGTGGCGCGATGGCTTGGCGCACTGTACGAGCTGATGATCGAGACTCTCTTTTGCATCCCTGGTTCGAACCCCGGGTGATGACGTCTTTTGCCGATCTTTTACAGCAAGTGCCTACACGGGGAGCTGTAAGTATTAGTTAATCCACCTAATATCTCAGTCCAAACAGTGGCGCGATGGCTTGGCGCACTGTACGAGCTGATGATCGAGACTCTCTTTTGCATCCCTGGTTCGAACCCCGGGTGATGACGTCTTTTGCCGATCTTTTACAGCAAGTGCCTACACGGGGAGCTGTAAGTATTAGTTAATCCACCTAATATCTCAGTCCAAACAGTGGCGCGATGGCTTGGCGCACTGTACGAGCTGATGATCGAGACTCTCTTTTGCATCCCTGGTTCGAACCCCGGGTGATGACGTCTTTTGCCGATCTTTTACAGCAAGTGCCTACACGGGGAGCTGTAAGTATTAGTTAATCCACCTAATATCTCAGTCCAAACAGTGGCGCGATGGCTTGGCGCACTGTACGAGCTGATGATCGAGACTCTCTTTTGCATCCCTGGTTCGAACCCCGGGTGATGACGTCTTTTGCCGATCTTTTACAGCAAGTGCCTACACGGGGAGCTGTAAGTATTAGTTAATCCACCTAATATCTCAGTCCAAACAGTGGCGCGATGGCTTGGCGCACTGTACGAGCTGATGATCGAGACTCTCTTTTGCATCCCTGGTTCGAACCCCGGGTGATGACGTCTTTTGCCGATCTTTTACAGCAAGTGCCTACACGGGGAGCTGTAAGTATTAGTTAATCCACCTAATATCTCAGTCCAAACAGTGGCGCGATGGCTTGGCGCACTGTACGAGCTGATGATCGAGACTCTCTTTTGCATCCCTGGTTCGAACCCCGGGTGATGACGTCTTTTGCCGATCTTTTACAGCAAGTGCCTACACGGGGAGCTGTAAGTATTAGTTAATCCACCTAATATCTCAGTCCAAACAGTGGCGCGATGGCTTGGCGCACTGTACGAGCTGATGATCGAGACTCTCTTTTGCATCCCTGGTTCGAACCCCGGGTGATGACGTCTTTTGCCGATCTTTTACAGCAAGTGCCTACACGGGGAGCTGTAAGTATTAGTTAATCCACCTAATATCTCAGTCCAAACAGTGGCGCGATGGCTTGGCGCACTGTACGAGCTGATGATCGAGACTCTCTTTTGCATCCCTGGTTCGAACCCCGGGTGATGACGTCTTTTGCCGATCTTTTACAGCAAGTGCCTACACGGGGAGCTGTAAGTATTAGTTAATCCACCTAATATCTCAGTCCAAACAGTGGCGCGATGGCTTGGCGCACTGTACGAGCTGATGATCGAGACTCTCTTTTGCATCCCTGGTTCGAACCCCGGGTGATGACGTCTTTTGCCGATCTTTTACAGCAAGTGCCTACACGGGGAGCTGTAAGTATTAGTTAATCCACCTAATATCTCAGTCCAAACAGTGGCGCGATGGCTTGGCGCACTGTACGAGCTGATGATCGAGACTCTCTTTTGCATCCCTGGTTCGAACCCCGGGTGATGACGTCTTTTGCCGATCTTTTACAGCAAGTGCCTACACGGGGAGCTGTAAGTATTAGTTAATCCACCTAATATCTCAGTCCAAACAGTGGCGCGATGGCTTGGCGCACTGTACGAGCTGATGATCGAGACTCTCTTTTGCATCCCTGGTTCGAACCCCGGGTGATGACGTCTTTTGCCGATCTTTTACAGCAAGTGCCTACACGGGGAGCTGTAAGTATTAGTTAATCCACCTAATATCTCAGTCCAAACAGTGGCGCGATGGCTTGGCGCACTGTACGAGCTGATGATCGAGACTCTCTTTTGCATCCCTGGTTCGAACCCCGGGTGATGACGTCTTTTGCCGATCTTTTACAGCAAGTGCCTACACGGGGAGCTGTAAGTATTAGTTAATCCACCTAATATCTCAGTCCAAACAGTGGCGCGATGGCTTGGCGCACTGTACGAGCTGATGATCGAGACTCTCTTTTGCATCCCTGGTTCGAACCCCGGGTGATGACGTCTTTTGCCGATCTTTTACAGCAAGTGCCTACACGGGGAGCTGTAAGTATTAGTTAATCCACCTAATATCTCAGTCCAAACAGTGGCGCGATGGCTTGGCGCACTGTACGAGCTGATGATCGAGACTCTCTTTTGCATCCCTGGTTCGAACCCCGGGTGATGACGTCTTTTGCCGATCTTTTACAGCAAGTGCCTACACGGGGAGCTGTAAGTATTAGTTAATCCACCTAATATCTCAGTCCAAACAGTGGCGCGATGGCTTGGCGCACTGTACGAGCTGATGATCGAGACTCTCTTTTGCATCCCTGGTTCGAACCCCGGGTGATGACGTCTTTTGCCGATCTTTTACAGCAAGTGCCTACACGGGGAGCTGTAAGTATTAGTTAATCCACCTAATATCTCAGTCCAAACAGTGGCGCGATGGCTTGGCGCACTGTACGAGCTGATGATCGAGACTCTCTTTTGCATCCCTGGTTCGAACCCCGGGTGATGACGTCTTTTGCCGATCTTTTACAGCAAGTGCCTACACGGGGAGCTGTAAGTATTAGTTAATCCACCTAATATCTCAGTCCAAACAGTGGCGCGATGGCTTGGCGCACTGTACGAGCTGATGATCGAGACTCTCTTTTGCATCCCTGGTTCGAACCCCGGGTGATGACGTCTTTTGCCGATCTTTTACAGCAAGTGCCTACACGGGGAGCTGTAAGTATTAGTTAATCCACCTAATATCTCAGTCCAAACAGTGGCGCGATGGCTTGGCGCACTGTACGAGCTGATGATCGAGACTCTCTTTTGCATCCCTGGTTCGAACCCCGGGTGATGACGTCTTTTGCCGATCTTTTACAGCAAGTGCCTACACGGGGAGCTGTAAGTATTAGTTAATCCACCTAATATCTCAGTCCAAACAGTGGCGCGATGGCTTGGCGCACTGTACGAGCTGATGATCGAGACTCTCTTTTGCATCCCTGGTTCGAACCCCGGGTGATGACGTCTTTTGCCGATCTTTTACAGCAAGTGCCTACACGGGGAGCTGTAAGTATTAGTTAATCCACCTAATATCTCAGTCCAAACAGTGGCGCGATGGCTTGGCGCACTGTACGAGCTGATGATCGAGACTCTCTTTTGCATCCCTGGTTCGAACCCCGGGTGATGACGTCTTTTGCCGATCTTTTACAGCAAGTGCCTACACGGGGAGCTGTAAGTATTAGTTA